>NW_027273210.1:0-50825 GCF_040938485.1 Diadema antillarum
AGTCCCGTCGTTCACGTTAGACGATTGAACGGACTGCATGGTATTGCCAAATATTGTCTTACTGTTCGCGGCGCGTATAATCCGGATTTACTTGTGGATGCATGCAATTTTTCGAGGGTAATTCTCATCGAATGTCCGAAAATCTTGTCGGTATGGGTCTTTTTTGGCAACTGTGTAGCCGGTAGCAGAGTTCAATGTCTCTCCATATTTATAGACGTACCGTCTCCACTTGATTTATCTGGAAAATACTAGAGCTTTAGGTGATTTTTTCTGGTCTTTCTTTGCACAATAATGAGTGTGTGTGTGTGTGTGTGTGTGTGTGTGTGTGTGTGTAGACAAAGACACGTCGTGTATTTGGGTTGTTTGAAATGTATATAAATTTGTCATTGTAAAAATGTCCAGTATTCAAGAGAAGAAAAGTAACACGTGAAGAAAAATCCGCCACTGCTCTTATGCAATCTTCCATGATAACACCAGTTGTATATATATATATATATATATATAATATCTATCTTACATGTACATGTTCTATATATATTTTAATGATAAGGCATCTATTTCCATCACAATACATCCCTTCGGAGGCATTTATTTCTCAGCAAATCCCCAGAGCACAAAGATTGATATGGAAATGGACGCTGAATTCTTTTCAATCATGCTGCTTGTATATTATAGCTTACCAAGATGACTGCACTTTTACTGCAACAGCAGGGCAAGAACTTTGTGGGCTTGATGTGGATCTTTCTCTAGTGTCTTCTCTACCCACCCCTCCTCTCTCTCCCTCTCTCTCCCTCTCTTTTATTTCTCTCTGTATGTATTACAATAAAGTAGAAAATATGAGAGTATGGGGAACAATATGTTACTTGGTATTCAAACTTGGATTCTTATTTCCCCCTCTTTCTCCTTGTCATGGTTTGATCCCCGTGCATCGTTTCCGCTCCTGATATCAAGTCAGATGAAGGGGGCGAAATAAATGCCCTGGAAAACGGGGCGGGGGGGGGGGGGGCGGGAGGACGGTGAAGAAGAAGACGAGAAAAGGAGAAGAAAGAGAGCGCGGGATTGGATTCGGCCTGTGTGCTCGTCAGGGGTAGATGTTGAAATGTTCTACACGCGAGGTGAATTGATCCCGGAGTTTGGAAAAAACGTCGCAGAAAGTTGATCGAACACGACATTTTCATCTCGACGAGTCTCCCTCCTTCACCCCCCCCCCCCCCTCCTCCTCCTCCTTTTCTTTCTCCACGCGCTTTTGAGGGAGGTATTGGGCACATGTAGCTTTGATTTCTCGCTCGTCAATTCTCATTTTTGCTGGTCTGCTTTTGTCCTGACAATTTTTTTCTCTTTGAAGTTTTGTAAAGCCAGTATCTTGCGCAGGGGTAACCCGTATTATTGTTTATGTCCGTAAGGCCAAACGAACTAAAATCAGGTAGTTTATTTCCATCGTTCGAGGAAGTTTCATCTTTATTACTATACTGCAGTGGAATTTTTTGACTTGTGTCTTGCTTGAGATTTTTCATATTTGACTGTATACGATCCGATCGTCGCGGAATTCGTATGAAATGAAGGCATTGGTATTCCGTGTGTGTTATGCAGTATGATCGCCATTTCATGGGCATTGAAAATTGCCGTATGCCAATGACAATTTTCATTGCTTTTAAATGGAACCATTCTGTGGTTGCTTTGCCGAAGATTGTATACGAATTCGCTTGATTTTCTCTGATAGGTGTACGTGTGCTTGGGGTCTGACACTATCTCGCCATCGTTAAACTCCAGCTGGGGTTATGATATGAGAACATAATATATTGCCGTACTATATAAAGTTGTATGGTAATCACTAGGTCCAAAGTATATTTCGTGATATATTTGTTTAGCTCTTATCCACGGAGCGACAAAGTAAAGATCATTATCTCGTTCGTGATCACGAAAAATTGGCACTATTCCATCACACGCTCACAACAATATTCAGGGCCGATCCACCGGGGGGGGGGGGGGGGGGGATAGGGATTGAATATCCCACTGTATTTCATGAAAGACCCTTGATCAAATCTTGTTTGAATTTTCTAAAACCGCTTTGTTGAAAGCAAGGGCAAGATGACAGACGACCGACTGTTATAGCAAACTTCTGAATACACTGCTTTGAATATGTGGAGTTCAATAATCTGTGACTATGAATAAATGTTTGCCTTCACCCTTTTTTAGCGCGTTATTATTGAATGCATTGTATTTATAAATTCCTTTTTTTTCTTTCTTTCGCAGAAGATAACCTGCATTGTTGTCTCCCGTTATAGAATTTCTCCCATTTATGTCAGCTGTGTGTATCTATGGAGAGTAGTTGTATTCGTCGTGACGACTGAACAGATTAGGAATAGATACTGATATATTGTCTGGAATCGTGAAAGGCTGAATGGAAGAGGCAGAAAACTCGGTGCTTAGGTAGTTTATCCAATTGCCAGAACACTGGTTAATGCAGTTCTATTGGTCTATACAGAGTACAGCGAACACTGATGGCTCATACTGTAGGTCACCGTTAGAACAATTGTGACTTCCAAGATCGAAACTTATAAATGTATATATATATATATATATATATATATATATAATATATGTAATGAAGAAATAAACTGGTAATGCATTTTCTTACAATAAAGAATGAGTTTATTCGACTCGAATAAACTCATTCTTTATTGGCAAAAAAAAAAATAGATTACCAGTTTATTTTCGTGGAGCCAATACGTGAATTCTGAACATGTTTGGACCTAGATTATACATATATATATATATATATATATATATATATATATATATATATATATATAACTGTGTGTGTGTGCGTGTGTGTGTCTGTCTGTGTGATATCACTTGTGCATTTAGTCGTGCGCAATTAAATTATGCTGATTGGAGCTTCCAAACATTCCAAGCAATGGCGACACAGAGAAATTTAAGATTTTGATTCGTTTTTCTGTTTTCTTTTTTTTTTTCTGTACCTAATCCCGAAAGAGCACTGTCTTTCCTCATCCCCACCCCCAACGATTTATGAGCTACACAGGAGAGGCAGAACAGCCGTACGGCCTTTATTAGAATGAAGAAACGGCGGTCACGGAGAAATAGAGAGGGAGAGAGTAATTTCAGCGTGTTTCATTGAGAACCCCCCCCCCCCCACTCCATCCCCTCCCAAGTCTTATCCCATCTTTCACTCATTCCCCTCCCTCTCAGAGAAGGAGGTAAAGAAGAATGTGAAAGGAGGAGGATAGTATACTCGAATGACTCAACCAGGAGAGGTCAACATGGCGTCCAGTCACTGGATATGTGCGGACACGATTTTCTTCGGGTCAATCTTCTTTCGGCCCTTCATCCATCTCTTAGCGTGTAAACGTGTGTTCGTGGGGCTCGCATTCTTCGCATACTTGTGTGAGGTCCGAGCCGCGGTTAACGCCAGCGTTCGATGATTTTGATATTGGAGAAAAGGGGGGCTGCGAAGTGGCGTGTGCTAGCACGAGCATGCATTTTTGTTTGGTCAAGAGAATCTCAAGCTTATCTGCAAATTTCACACTTTCTCTGTGCATATTTGGAAAGATGTAGTTTCCCGGTCGATCGTTCAAGCGTTAATTATGGAGTATGGATGTATATCTGGTACGAGAGTACATAATTCAAGGAGCGTCGGACGAAATTGATTTTTATATTGCACCTTTGATCAAAGACGAAATGCAATCATCAGTTCCGCACTGGTTGTGCAGAAACCTCGAAAGGGATTAACCGCATGAATCTTCATCACAGTTGCACTTGTAAAACAATCACTCCATGATTAGCGTTCCTAATCTTGGATTTGTAGCAATCTCCTGCTGCGTATGATCGTTAGCCTGTGTTATGTAAAGGTTTGCAATCTTCGAATAAGTTGCAATATTTGGAGTTGCTATGACAGTAGCTATAGAGGAAACTACCAATCACGTGCGCGGAATTGAATTGTTGGAGAAGTAATTGCAATTATCGCGCTCTAGCACTAGTAGCAGTGATTGCAATCGCGCTCAACCATTGACTGCAAAAAAAAAAAAAAAAATCGTAATGAGATGGACCACAGCAGTGGGGCATAACAAGAGCAGAAGAGTGAATATGTTTCGAGACTGCACGAAGCAAGTCTATCCTGTTTTGGAGGTCTCTGAGTAGACCCGTGGTTACTTTCCGTAGGTGCGGAAGTTTATTCTTGCTCACATAATAATGCACCTTGTCCCACTTTTCCTTCCATGAATTTTCCGGTGTATAACTGTAAAATGGTCGGCCAATGTATACGAAAAAAAAAAGTTTTGAAAAAAGTCATCTTTCAAATTTAGACGCAGCCAGAAGTGAAAAAGCTTAACTATCATCTAAACTTAAAACACCGTGGTATACAGTACGTCATGAAGAGCCGTAAGTTCCGAATTCAAACATTCTTAGTTTAAAAAAAAGAAGATATCTACATGTAAGTATAATGATGGTGGCAGGAAGTATTCACAATATCCTATTTTCCAATCACTTTTGACTTTGTATGAAATATTGCACATTTTATCAGCCAAGTACCTCAATTTTGAGAGGTTTCGTGACATAACTGTCTGCGGTGAGCATCATCATGAAAACCCGGGTTACATTTTTATTCGATCCTGCTCGCTTTGATAATCACTATCCCCGTAGAGTCTCATCCGCCTTCCTTTTCCTCTGGCTCGCGCCCTTTCTCCACCGTTCCATTGCATAATGCTATACTATCTGCATTCCCCACACATGCTAATTTTCGTTACGCAGACGGTGCGCAGATGTTTACTGCCCTGCTCGAGATAAAACAAATCAATATCGAGCTCACGTCTTCCTGGCTTTTTCTTTTATTTCTTTACTTTCTCCTGTCCCTGGGAAATTATCGGATTTTTCGGCTTTTCCTCCTCTCTCTCTCCTGTCCCTCTTGTAAAATAAATATGATTGGAGATAAGACAAGGAAAAAAATTTGACGGATACCTTTGAGAATTTCACAATGATGAGAATACTGAAGATGGAAAAAGCCGCGCTGTGTTATTTAGTTCTGAAGAAAAGGATGAATTTAGTTTCAAGAAAAGCTCTCGTGGTATACGTATGAAGTTAGTGGCGATACATTTGTACGTACCAATATTATGCCAAATTCATTTCATGTTCAGTTTACTATAAAAACCGATTTTTACATACCCTGACGATAGCAAAATGCTGACCCTTGGGCTTTTATTTATCTGAGTACCATAATGCATTAATTGTCACACTACGAAAATGTTCTCGTTCTTAATCTTTTATTTCTCTCCTTCAAGAGAGATGTGATGTCCATAAATTGATGAGAAGCATCCTTTTTAAAAGCACTTGGTACCCCTCCACCCCCCTTTTTTTTTTACTGAAAACAGTAGATAATTTCAAATATATGCAGCACCATAAACATTCTCTCTTAATTCTCTCTTGATATTATACATAATATAGGCTCTATACGTGTACGTACGTATAACGATATGTATGTATTTTATGTATGTATGTGAAGAGCGATGACAAAATGAAACTGTAATAAGACAACATCAGCCCTACGTCAAAATGTATAGATTGGTATCAGTGTAACGCTGCTGGCTGTACACTTCCTCGATGTAACTGTATAGTCAAACCAAGATGTGAACTTAGTCATGGTAATAGTAGTCTCCCACCCGGGTCAGATGTCCATGTTTGTTCTGAAGGCTGTGGTCGTTTTTGTAAAATTCCAGAGTATATGCTTTTCTGAGGAATACATTAATAGAGAATGACAATTGTAATTCTCCGTAGTAGTGTAGTTGCCAAGGGAGGGCTGTAGTTCTTCGTGTGTCCTAAACATATATAGGAAGATAGTGAGTCATATGTACCGTAACACAAGCGTATCTAGCTAGATGTTTTGGTAGAGGTTTCGTCTTTCCTTTTTACGAGTTAATGCAGAAATTTTTGAATGCTTGTAATTTTTTTATAGTCGCGACAATCCTTCCTCTATATTCTTTTACAGTAGGGATCAACGAAATCTTACACAAAGACGGCAATAAATGTAAAATTTCTGCTTGCAAAAGACGAAGGCATGCTTCATTTTTCTGCCCACAGAGGGCGTCCGTTTGGTGTCGATATTTTTTTTTCTTCTCATCAGACTGACATCCTCGTCGTTCGTGCGAGATGCTACTTGACCACATGTCTCGAGTTTCGCGAGCTCCTTGCGTATTATGCCTTGAACTAGATTTTAATCTGAAAATACCGACACTCGATTTTGAAATTGTCAGTTCAATTATCAGTTTCCGTTTTCTCCGCCTGTCCATCAAATTTGTTAATAACGATCATTAATTTCCTTCATATACAGGAAGTTACAGACGTGAGTTTTTCGTATTATTGTTCTTTTCTTCTGTCTTTAATTCAGATCTCCGCTACTCATCTTCCCGACACATCACGTCTGTCATTTTCGCTTGGTGTTCAGCTGATGGAAGAAAAAAAAATAATGTAATATTATAGAGCAGTCAGCAGTCTTGATGATGAAGAGATAATTCAGAGAAAACCTTTAACAATGAAAACGAACGTATGACAGTTTTGAGAGGCATGGGGATCCAAGTAATTGGATTTTGACAGCCACTTGTGAAATTTATTATGTTGCACTTCCCTTGCTGTCATACAGCTGTAGGCAGCTTGCGAGATCTCACTACAACAACATGGTCCACATCCTGTATGGAAATGAAGGCGCCATGAACATCATTGTGTGTTCCTACTATTGTGACGATGTGCTCGTGTAGTTTGTGACTCTGTAATATAGAAAACAGATTTATGTCAGTTTTAGTCCAAGAAATGTTTGAATGAGAAGATTTTTCATTTTTTGGCTTTGTTTCCGAGCATGTCAATGTGCTCTTCGAGATGGAATTCCATAAAAAAAGCTTGCATCATTTTGAAAGGAAGATGTGAGGTAATGAGGAATCACACAGATTTCTTTGACACGACCAATGGGAGTCGCAATTCTTTGATGTGTCTGCGGTGTCTTAGGTTAATGTAACGTATCCCTCTCTGCCCCCCCCCCCGTCCCCCCTGTTCCCCCCCCCCAATAAAAAAAAAAACTAAAAAAAGAAAAAGAAAAAAAAGAGGCACTTTGGGACCTTTGCTTTTACCCATCGGACAAAAATTGGTTTTCTGGCACAAGCTCGCACTATCTCGGCCAAATAATTCCCAGAGCAAGTCAAGGAGGGAAAGATGACGGAATGAGTGATTTTCTTTAAAGTCTTTCTTAAATATAGTGTTCGGCTGTAGGGCGGTGCCGTGCTAATCGGGTCATGTGAACGGTAATTGGGTCAAGCGACAACGGGATTTCGTTTTAGTGTGTAGCTTGATGTGTCATAGCCAAGGAACGTGACGACGACGATAGTTCACACTGGGCGTGATACCCATATACGTGTACCTAGTATACCCTTTATCAAAGTATATGGATCCAGGAAACTTCACACACGTGTTATGAGGTATCAGGATACATTTGAAAAGGGATACAGCTCCTATTCCTCACCACCCCCCCCCCCCCACACACACGTAATAATTTCAGACAGAGATTGCTGCTATGGCAGATTGCAGCAGCTTTTAATTCCTTTTGCGCGATATCATGCCAAAATGACTAGCACTAGAGGGTGTATCGCATATTGGAGCCGGGGCAGGCTCTCGGATGTCGCCGCTAATATTTTGTATATTCATAATAAGAGATCGCGTTTCGCGCGCGAATTAGCAGAAGATGGACGAGGGCGGGAATCGAGCAGATATCGCGGTTATCGATACCATGAGGGGATAAGTGACACTGGTTGACACGTGGACCGATCTTGGCTCTCGATTTCCCTTTTCCTTGCCATAGGGCGTGATCTCACTTCAGTAGATTCGTTATGTTGCTATGACTTTGTTAAAAAAGAAACGTCAGAACAGGGTATGACTGTGATATCACCACTCTGACATGAGATGTATTTTTCTTGAAGATAATGAAGTGTAATATTTGCGTTCCACTTGCTTGCACAAGGTCTGATTAACCGAACATCTTGGCCAGTCCGTCATGTGACCTTCTGTAAATCATCTTCTCATTCTCTGTGTGCTCCGCGTTCTCATTTTCTTGATTTGCCTACATGGCTTTGCTCTATTTCCTCGCTTTCTCCCTTCCGTCCCATTAATGAAACACGAAGTGTTACTTTCAGCCCACATCTTCTAACTATATTAAATTCATCTATACCTTATCCAGTCTAATACACACACATTAATATCATTACATATGAATCTAAAATGTTGTCTTTGATCGTGATCTTTGCTATCGTGACAGGTCCCTGATTATATATATATATATATATATATATTTTTTTTTTTGGGGGGGGGTGGGGGTCATTTAGGAAATAAATCGATTTGAGCATAACTTAAATTTCTAACACCATCATGTGCTTCTATCAGTAGCCTTTCATGACCTTGCCACATCTATATGTCAGCATATCAATATACCACAACAATAAATTGCTTTGATATCATGTATTATACAGGTTACGTCGAAACCGGAGTGAATGAAAGCTGTTCTCTGGCACGCTCACGCAGTTCAGCTGCCGGGAACCATCTTGAGACTAATTTGCCAGCTTGCCTTTGACATTGGCATCTTTTGGATTCGGACATTTCATTTTGATATACATGATTAATGTTTGTCAATTGGCTAGCAAGTATGCACGTCTGGTATAGATATCCTTGTAAAAAATGTATACCTGAAAACTTGGCAGCGTGATCGAAACAATGTGTGTCTGATATCCCGGAAACTTGTTCTTGTAGACTTCCTGGTTTGCTGACTTTCTCGTGTCGGTTGGTCGGGAGATGGAGTACTCCTCAAGAGCGGGACAGTACCACAATTTGTCTGGATTTGGATCTTTGATGCCACCCCGTATCGTCTTCCGGCAAACAGACTACCGGAGCCGGTCTCTGCAGTGACCGAGGCTGTGAAGCCCTTTTTTATCTATGTGCTCTTGTTGCTGTGAAGTGCTTTCCAAGTCAGACGATCGAATTTCCCGCCCAAATAACGCGATGATGACTGTGTTCGGCTGTCAGGCGTCTACGAAGAGATGTGCGCATTTATAGTAATACCGAAGCTTCTCCCGCCCCCCCTCTTTTTCTTATTTTATTATACTGTGGGCTTCTTAGTGTTGCTTCATTTGCTTCAAAGACGGTGTTGGAGCCTTCAATTGCACAGGGAAAGATGAAGTGCTTTTTTAAAATCATTTAAGTAGTACAAGCCAGCGATGTCTTCTATCATGATGGGTATATTGCGACTTCAGTGGCATGAACGTTTGTTGCAAATTTACGCTATTCTATGAAGGCGACGATGCCTTATTAATTATCAAAAGTCACCTGTTTAGTTATTATCGTTTACACACACACACACACACACACACACACACACACACACACACACATACACACACACGCACGGGGGGGGGGGCAGAGATAGCATTCTAGGCTTCTCATCTTTTTCTTTGGCTCTTCTTTTACATCAGAAGTCATTTATATCAAAATGCCACGCAGAAATCGGCACCAAACAGCGCGCAATCCAAGCTACCAAGACGTGTCTGAGAGTCGTTCCAGTGTATATGCTTCGTAATTACGCAGGGTTTATGATTTAAGCAATAATGGCGTCACGTCAGGCATAAAAACGCCTTTACTACACGAGGAGCTCCTACAGCAAAAACGATCGTCCTTATTCAGATGCAGAAAAGCGAGGGAATTTATTACCCACTGAACGATGGGAGTCAGATCCTTCTCTCGTGCCGTCTCCATCCTTAGCGCTTCCTGTTGGCAGCATTACGTCAACAGAACACTATTGCTACATTTTTTTTTGGGCGTTGCTCTTGTGTTTGTCGTTGTTGTTGCGTGTGTGTGTGTGTGTATGTGTGTGTGTCTGTTTCACGACATGACTTGTCTTTCGAGTTTTATGCTCGTGCTTTCTTTTTCTGGTGTTGGGGTGAACGTTCAAGTGGAATAATAAATCTCATTATAATGTCAATGTGGCGTCATTCGGAAGTGTTCACTTTTCTTGTCCACTATTAAAGTTAACAGGGACTGTGAAGAAGTGAAAGACTCTGAACACGTATCCACAAATGATGTTTTTGTGATGCTTTGTCTGATTTGTACTGATTTGATTTATTGCTTGAGTTCACGGTGAAGTTGAATGAAGTTGATATGTTGTTCAAAGTTTTGGTTTGCAGCAAAATTTTCTACGTACTCTCCGCAGACTTTGTCTGGATCCGTTTATCATCAAGATACAAATGTAGTTGGCATTATATGGCAATTAAATCTTTCCCTTAATTGTTTATTATGTCGTCCTTGTAGCCGGAGTGATCTGTACATCCAAACTTCCTAATGACATCCGTCCTATCATTTTCCAACCTCAGACGATATCTCTGTCATTCCACAATGTGCGTTGGCAAACCTGTGCATCCATTTCCCGTCCGGTAAATGATCGTAAATTTGCTGATGGAACTTTGCATTGCTATTAATGCTAACGTACCTTCGCGGCCATCACAATGGATATGATGCCTCGAGTTAGCTGTACGCTTGTTTACGAACAAAACGTAACATAATGTTCGGTTGGGATGATCTGCGGTTATATCGCCATTATCGATAGTTTGCGACTTTACCGGACCCGCGATTGGCGCATCGTGAGTTTGGAGATTTGTCCGTCACCAGTGAATTTGTTAGGATGCGCCATAGTCTTAAAGGGGATGGCTAGTAACTGATCAGTGGGAATGCTGGAGGATGATTGTTCCAATCCTTGTGGGATTCATTTAAGAGTACACTCTATATCTATGCTTGTGTGAAAATTATTTGCTTCAGAATGGTCTCATATTCAAGTAATGTGCAGTTTAATGTTTCCAGGTAAGCGTCCCTGGTCAGTGACGGGACATTAATCTGCACATTACTTGAATATGAGACCGTTCTGAAGCAAATAATTTTCACACAACAGTAGATATATAATGTACTCTTAAATAAATCCCACAAGGATTGGAACAATCATCCCTCAGCATTCCCACTGATTCCCACTGATCGGTTACTAGCCTTCCCCTTTAAGTGGCAGCATTCTGTTGTGGTGTCAGCTTCACATAATGACGCACACCCATAAATTATGATGTTTAATACACTCCAGTTAAACGTGACTTTGTGTTGCTTTGTTTCGGCTAGATTTCTAACGACTGGATATATTTTTGATGACTCGATGCATCTCAACACCTATAGCAATCTTTATTCTGATGACAGTGGCATTCGTCTGTTTACGCATTTCTTGATTTTTATATCGGGGTTAGATTCACTGTTAGATGAAAAAATTGTCATATTCTGCATTACGCAAGACTGCAAAGGAATACCACGAGACTCGATCATTCCCTTCATCTTCGGGTGCGTGCTAATAAACTCGTAAATCCCTGAAAGAGAACTCCGAAAGAATCATTGGTGTGTGTCACAAGGAAGGAAAGATTCTCCTTCCCCGCCATTCGTGATTACGCGAAGGAAAATATCCGACTCCTTCAGGGATTGGTGAAGCTCTCTCACTTTCTAACCCTACCCCCCTCCCCCCCCCAAAAAAAAAATGAGAAGAGAGAAAACTGAGGGGAAGGGAATAACAAGAAGAGAAGACTGGAGGATGAAACGGGAAGGAAGCTGCCCATGTGAATTCAAATCATTAAATCATTCTGTTAACACGCTCCGGACCATAGCATTCTATATAATGTTATTAGCATTGTGAATAAACAAAACTATGTTGTCGATGGAGAAGAAAGAGTTAATGGGAACGCGTCGATGTGATTTCGAATCGTCGGGATACGGTTCAAATAAAGAATGTCATTCATATAGGAAAGTATTTATTTTTCAGGGCTGCTCGTGCATCTTTTCTTCGGCTCTTGCTTGTCACGGGTCTGAAAGACACGGCGCAACAACGAAATATAATTTCCAGTGGAAGCAAATGATTCGTCACTCGGAATTTGATTTGATCATTGAAAGGGGAATAAGCTTGTGTCTGTACAATTCTGTGATAGGCGTATATTTGAGTTGGAGGTGATACGATGACAATCTGTGTGTGTGTGTGTGTGTGTGTGTGTGTGTGTGTGTGTGTGTGTGTGTGTGTGTGTGTGTGTGTGTCAGAGAAAGTGGGGGGGGGGGAGAGAGATGGATGGGGTCTACACAAGATGGTGTCATCATTTTCGACCGTCTGAGCGACAAGCGTGGAAAAAGCGAAACCCTCTCAGCAAATTTCTTCCAAAGTTCCATCTTTCTATCTGGCGTCTTTGTCAAGGCTTTCTCCCTGTATGATAATTACATAGTGCGGTCACCAAACATGTACCCCACATTCCGTTGAAAATGGATTCAAACTCTTCCCAGAATGCACTCGGATGGTCGCCGCCGTGGCGGAGACTGGAGGCTGTAGCGGATACTCGACGGGCGAGTGTGACTTAACCTATTAATCGTCGCGTTCAGACAGTCACAGTCATTCAAACTTTAAAAGAAAAATCCGCATTCCACTTTCCCGTGGGCCATGCATGCACAAACGAAAAGACACATGACAAAACCCATGACATAATTATCCTGAATTCCTCATGGGCTGTAATGTTCAGTCTTGGTGCGTGATGGATGGTGACGATGGAGTGACCTGAGCCTTTGAGCCAAGGAGGTGTGAAAGAGACTCAAACCTCCCTGCCATTGCCTGAACGATGCACCGGAAGTTCTCTGACCTATGATCAAGGCGCCGGGAAAATACATTAAGCACGTTTTACATCTCTACATCTTACAGTGCTTTTCTAGCGGCTACATGCATGGATGTAATGGTTTTAAATGCACTACCTCAGGTGAGCTTGACTTCGAAGGGCACAGCAAATGAAATTTACAGCGCGTAGCAGACACGGTGCGTCTGAATCGAAGGCGAGGAATTTTCTTTCGGTATAACGGACCCAAATCCGAAGCTGTTGGCGTGTTCAGTTTCCACTCCCCCGAGAATCTTTACCATGCTTTTGTCATATCGATTTGGTGTGGCATCGGAGCTGCATGAACGCGAAAAGAGATGTGCAGATCGGTGTTAGTGGTGACAGTACTAAACGCAGTTAGTTTCTCGTTTAGTCGTTATGTCCAGAAATGTTCGTCGTTTCCTGACCTAAGGAATGTTTAATTTTGATGCGGAATTACAGAATGAACAGCGAAACAGCCTAGGCCTGCTAGTTATCATGTGTGTGAATGTATATCTGACAAGCAAAAGGTTTGGTGTCGTTCACAAGAAATACTGCCCGAAGACGAGGCTAGGATTCATACCTGTGTCAGTCGCGGGAACTGTTTTCCTTGCAAAATTGAAGAGGAGGAGGGTAATCGATTTCGACGGGGGATGGAATCCCTGATAAATCTCGACGCCCTAATCTGACAGCATCGAACCTCTGAAACGCTCGGGGGATAAGCCACTGAGCAGCTTATTACAGAATTCAATCTTCTTTTCTGACGCTCTCCCTTTCTTGTCTTTCAACGTTTTCGTATTGGAATTTGGGCGACGGAGCAGGTTTTGGATTTGTTCATTTGCATATATGCATGCAGCGATTTGGCTTCGCTTCGACGGTCCTCCCATACGTTGAACGTCGACGGTGGGATATTTTCACGATAGAACTCGTCGAACAAAACGTCAATCTTTTCATTACGGAAGAAGCTCGAGTTTTCTTCTTTGATCCATCACATTAGGCATCCGTTATTCTCTCCTTGTACCGAGCGTCTGGAGAATTCCCAATCAGCTTTGAAAGGCTTTTACTGCCAAGTGCACGGAAATGCGACAAATCCCTTCGGCTGGTCAAAAAGTATCGCTTTTGTAAAGAAGCTTACGCATTGAAACGGGTGACCCCCGTGGGAAGTTCATGCCGCTTAATGTGGTGAACTGATTTGTTATAAAAGCCAAGCCCATCAGAATCCATGAAATCTTGACGTAAAGGACATACAGAGATCGAACGGATGTGATGACAATATCAACATCTAAACTTTGATTATACTTCAAGTTCGACGAAATTATTTTTCACCAAGGAAGGACAAATGATATTTATCGAGCAATGTGAACATAAGATTTTAAAAAAATGTGAGCAATGTAAAGTTACCCAAGAAAAGTAAAATAACTTTGAGAAGGTTGAGAATTCAAAACGTTTCGATATAAAATGAGAAACAAACGGTAATGAATGAGAAATGTAGAGAAGCTAAGCTTCAGTGAAATAAATTACACTGCCCCATTTTTACATGTATTCTCTGAATTTTACCGTCAGGAGTGTCTACATCATAATCGAAACACTCCATAACGCTATACAGAATACAATCACACTCTGTATGTGCCAGCAATGGATGTAGCAATATAGCATCTCTCGGATACAAACATGTCGACGTATGTGATATTGGTGTTATGAAAAATGCTATACTTCATTCTGAGAATGAGTTCTCGGTTTCCCGAAGAGGAGAATTAAAGCGCAGGGGACTTAAATGTTCGTCGTATGTGGTGAATTCAATATGAAGAAGACTTAAAATCCCGTCAAAGCTCTTCAATTTGGCCAAACAGGGTCTGACAGAATGGCATTCATTCCAGGGGCAAGCTTCGGTACTCAGTGGTGTCACTATGTCGTGCAAAGTGCATCGTACATAAGTTTTGTTTCTTACAGAAAACAATATTTCGCAAAACATTCTGAGACTCCTGGCCAGTTCATCGTCAACATTAATGCATTCAACCAGCTTTAAAACACTTTAGGAAGTGCAGTTCGTCAAGCTTGCAGTCTAGACAAATCAAAGCAGGAAACATCCTAAATATCCCGTCAACTCTCACAAAATAATGGTATCATAAGCCGCAGGTATTCTTGAACAACGGACGGTATTTCATGTCGTTTAAACTTATACACGTACATGTTTGTCACTAAGACTGTTTGACCACAGTGTAGTATTACCAGTGGACATGTGTAATCACGGATTTCTTGACCTCTTCTTAACATCATAAATTCTGACACCGCTGTGTTTTCACCCTTTACTCAAGTGCCAACTTATCTACTTCATTTCGCCAAACTTACACATCCATTTAACATTTGCCATTCTGATGCCAGTCAGAATGGTAAAATGGATAGGTAAGTAAAGCTCACTCGTGGATAAAATGTTCGATACCTGACATAGACCTCGACGATGTGTAGAAGAAATTCCTCTGCCTTACAACTCCCATTCTTCACTCATTTCCTATGTGAGTTCTTTTTTAATTTCCTTCCTTTGTCATTGGTAGATACCAGGCGCATGTAGTATCAATCTATTATGTCTGAGTGCAGAAGGAGATTGATGTGTTCAATCAAGTTCAAATCCAGTGAAAAAAAAAATCGGCAGTTAAAAAATAAAGAAGAAGAGAGAATTAACGATTTCGTAAACACATTCTGTACTGAATGTAGTTACAGTATTTACGACATTTTTCAGTCTCCAGAAGTTAGAAAGGGCTTAATTTAAACCACCGTCACTACTGTATAATTCAAGTTTTGCTTTCTGTTTAGTCTATATACTAGTAAAAGGATGTCGATGTTCACGGAATAGTGCACAATATTAATGATATGGTTAAAACCCTGGCAAAAGCATACTGTGGTAGAGACTATGATATAGACACAGCGGAAAGGAGCGGTCGTTATAAGTCATACTATTCATATGGCATAATAGTGAGACGTCTCTCTACCCCCCCCCCCTCCCCCTTGTGTCCCAGGTGTGATTGATTGACGGTTAGTTCACTGCTGGTGGCGGAGAAATACGTTTTACCCCTAGCTGTAACATTCATCACGTGGTTGTGTCGGATCGTAACCCTCATCCCCCAAAAAACACCTTGTGGTCACGAACAGATATTGACTAATCGAAGGTGTAATTGATGACTCATGAGTTAAACACGCCACAGACACACAACATTCCATCCGTGCTAGAAAAGTAACATTAAAATTTGAATTTTTTGCAATTTTCAAGCGTGAATATCAGTAAACCTTGTACCGTTCCCCGTTGACATAAACATGATAAATATACAGTATTATTGCTTGCGGTATGCATTGCATGCAGAAGAAAACTCCGATCCCTTCGTCTTGAATTAGTCAGGTTGAAAGTTCGAGCTTCTGTTTTAGGCATGTTATTCCAGCGTGCATTTTCATCTCCCGATCAATCATGGTGAAGTTTGGACGGGTTTGCACTACAGGGTCTATACAACCTTCATAGCTGCAATTAACCCGGTTTTGATCGACCGCCCCTACCCCGCTCCTTGCAAATGAGGGATTCAATGTCTATTTAGTGAGACATCAAAGCCTCGCACTAGAGGATCTTTCATCCTTTGAGATAGAACCATCCCACCTTAAGGCGGGTGGCTGCTGTGTGTGTGTGTATATGGGTGGGGGGGGGGGGTCCATATTACGATCAACTATTATGCCTTTTTTGCTCCCTTATTTACCCGCTTTTGTCATTTTGTAAATAGGCGAGCACTGTCCCATTCTGGCGCTTTTCAATGGAAGGGGTCAATAACTGTAGGGCCCTGATTATTGGTAAAATGATTGGGTTGTCGTCGAAGCAAAGAGCAATGCCGATAATGAGAAGAAGGCGTTAGTCCGTGATGAGTATACGGGAGCCTTCGTGCGCAGCGGGCGGAGGAACACAGAGAATAATAGTTCGAGCTGATTTCGCGCGTATCTGAATGGCTCCAAAAAACAGCTAACAACAGAAACTACTTACTGTCTGCCAAGTAATTCTAATCGAAACTTACTCAAAAGGTAGTTCAGTGCGATTCAGTCATTTTCATCCTCGTTGAAAACTACGTCATATTGCTGTACGAGAATTATGTTTACGTAATTAAGTAGCAAAAACACTGTATTATGGAACACAACAGAGTATAAAATATCGGAATGCATAGGCTTATCATGTACACATTAACACATAATAATGTAACAAAGTGAAAGCGTTTTTTGTTTTGCGTTTTCTGGGGTTATTTTATTCGCCATAAGCGTGTATGTCGAAAGGAAAAGAAGAGTACATTTACAATATGTTCTATAAATAGCGTGTACGAACGAGGTAAACGCTGTGGAAAAATATCTTCTGCATAATTCCATTAGTGTATGTAGGAAACGAAAGTGTGTCTGCGCGGAAGCGGAGAGGCTCGGGGTGCCATAAAGCAAGGAGAAAGAAAAGAGCGGTGGAACGCAAAGACAGGTTTTGCTGTCTGTTTAATCGCAAAAGTGGATAGATTTATTGAAGCATCTTGGGTATGCTTTCAGGTTAGCCCTGTGCAATATCCTTTTTGGGGAAAGATGTAGATTGCACTATTGAAGAATCCATAGATAGCTTTAATAGAGAGTTGACAAAGACAGGAGTAGGGCCTGTTTGAAGCACTTTTTTTAATGGTGTGCGTGAGATGAATGCTGTGGAATAGTCAGCGTTTTTCTAAAAGGCACCTTTGTATATGTACAGTATATATGGGTTTGTTTGCGGGATAGACATGCGGAGTATGCAGCTAACTCCTCGTAGATTGTAGGCCTAAATGTTAATTGTATTTATTGTCACGATTTATTCTTATCCACATGTTATGCAATGATTATGCATCGTTTTCGCTTTATACGTTTACTTACGAGAACATGTAGGCCTATATTGTGAGCTGATGGGATGTCGGATCTAGATAAACTTGATACCTTTCCATTACCATTGTCATTGTAGCTTATGCACGGCCTACCCATTATTTTTATCACTGACATATGATTTTTTATTTTGGCTTTCTATAGGCCTATAGTGCTATTGTAATCACCTTCGTAAAATCGAAGTGAAACAAATTGCCTCTCGTAATCATTGTCTGCGGCAGTTCCAGAATTTTGTCAGTCTGTCTGTCTGTCTCTGTGTGTAAGTATACGACATTGTAATGTCCGGTTAATAATCATGTCTCTAATGTGGCTTCAATTTTTATGGCTTCCTTTCCCATCGGCAGTATGCAGCGTGAATCGACGCATATGTCATGTGTGAGGGGCGAGTTGTTCAAATGGAGCGCCGAGTATAGGTAGTCTGTTTGGCTGATGATGAATTTCTGTGGGGATGGAGTCTCTACCGAGAAGGTATACCTGTGGCCCCATTGCAGAAAATTACAACGGGGCTGCTCTCCACCTCTTGATTATGGTCATATTTCATTGCGCAGCCACAAACTGGAACACGGGGTCCGTTTGACCTGAGTTTCTAGACACGAAGATGAGGAATTGAAAATTGTGGCAGGCGGCATGACATTGAAAGAGAAAAAAAAATACACCATTGGATCGAAAGAACAAAAATTGAATCCGCGCCCGTGACCCCAAGGAAACTCCAATTTCAGGACGGTCGTTCCAGAACCTAATGGAGTCTGATTTCTTGATTTCTCGACGGGCTAGTTCAATGTCAAGTTTCAGCAATAAATCAAGGTTGGGAAAATGCAGCTTTGCAGAGAAGAGAATAGACACAGGGATGTAAAGAAAGAGAGAGAGAAAAAAAAAAACCCTAAAAGACATAAGGAGAGAGAGAGAGATAGATGGCTTTGTCGAGACACAGACAGACAGACAGACAGACGGATCTGTAAAAAAGCAAGTAGAGAGGGGGCAATAGGTAGATATTTATAAAGAGAGATAGGGGGGGGGGAGATTATGGAGAGATCATAATGTAACATAGCCATAGGGGACTGGGTGAGATAGAGACGATTTTCGAATATGTGATAAATGCTCACCCTGAAAGAAACAGCCCGCATCAGAATTTCAACAGGAACTATCATAGCAGAACGGAAAGAGAGGGGTCAGGAATATAAAGAATACAGTATTACTAGGCAGTATCTATTACAGCAGACACAGGGGTCATTCTGATGGGGTTTTAAAGGAATCGTATGCACCATTTAATGAGGGAACCTCAATAGAGAGAAGGGCCAGAGGATAACTGTGTGCATTTTTAATTCAAAGACTGGGAAAAGGGATGCTATAGCCGAGAAAGGGATGCCTAAAAACACTCACAAATGCACGACTCTGCTTCCCCTCAGGTAGAAGTCACGCATCTGGAGTCGCGTCACGTGAAGGCGTTGAGGCAGCGGTGCCATTCAGGAGGGAATTGATCAACATTTCTCACCATTATTTTCGAAAGGGGTTGAAAGGATGATTTATTAATCACAATTACATACTAACCGTACAACGGGAAGGCCAAACAGTTCGGGATTCTCCCATAAAATTGAATACGAAGCGAAATGCTCTTGTCATCTTACGTGTGGGGAGAATGCAAAGCGTGTCATTTAATTTTTGGCTCGACTAAGTGACATGTTATATCTTGTCTTTGCTTACTTGCTTCCTTTCTCCATCCTCACTATCTATCTCTCTCATGCTCAGCCCATAATATATATATATATATATATGTATATATATATATATATATATATATATATATATATATATATATATGTATATATGTATATACGTGTGTGTGTGTGCGTGTGTGTGTGTATATGTTTGTGTTTGTGTGTTATGTGTGTGTGCGATCTAAACTGTTGACCTTTATTGTACCGTTCACATTCAATTAATGAATAACCATACCCTTCGGAAATCGCGTGTTTTGTGTGTGTGTGTTTGAGAGAGCAACAGAGAGAGAGAAGCATGAGGGGGTGACATTCATGCAAACATCCGAATCAATTTGTGCAATCATTATAAAATGTGCATATCGAGACAAGGTGCACACTTCCTTGTCCAAACAAAACACCGTTTCCTCACACCTCGTGTCCCCTTCCTCCTACATCTCTGCTACTTCTTCTGTCAGTCCCAAGCAAGCGGTCGGAAGTCAATGAATAAGGCATGAGGACCCTGTCATTGAGGAATTCGCCTTTGCCTTGACTGACAAACCGAAGGAAAATCTATCTCTTTTCGAGCGGTGTTTTTACCACTCACCGTGTGCTTTCCTACTTCGTGACAGCCATGTTGAGACCCCCACTTATAGATTTATCCCTCTTTCCCCTTCCCCTTCTTACGTTTTCGCATAAGAGTAGTAAAGAGGCGCAATCCTTGTGTTGTGTTCAATTGGTCGTTTACTTCTGGGTCAACCAGCCGACGTGGTAAGCATGTATACATACCTCTTTTTTAATGTGTTGCAACAGTTCGCGTAAATACGGGTGCTTTGCTATATGTGTACTGCTCCTCTTGTAGAAAAGTTCTGAAAGAGTGTTCATTTCACCATTCTGGATTGACGAGAATGAGATAGTGATAAAACAGGGTGAAAGTAAACTTAATTAAAGCAAAGTGAACGAAACAGAATTGTTTGGATGTGTTAGGCGTCGGAAGTCACCTTAAATTGCAATAATTCTTGTCGAAGGACGCGTAAGTTTGTCGACGCTGTCTTAGAGGTTTTCCAACACGCAATCCTTCTAAAGTGAGGTTATATTGTGTTCTCTAATGGCCAGGTGAAGTGCGTGACGTAACAATAATCTATTTATGACACCTATAGTGTGTGAAGTTTGCATCATGGTCATCCTCAATGTCAAGCGCTCTTCTTGTTTTCGCTTTCCTCTATGCTGTCTCTTTGTGTCATATTATGCATATGCGTCTCTTATAGTCCAAGAAAAATGTTCATGCTCAGAGTTTCATTTTGCCTTTTACGCTGTTGTTGCAAATATTGTCTGGACATTATTATATGAGATTAATTTCTATATTGGGTTACGACGTTTTTCCTCCTTTTTCATGGAAATGTTATTGTAACTGCCTCTCGCAGTACGTGCTGTGATCTGAGGCGGTAGGCACCCTTGCCACATGGACGTCACTCTGCCATGGCGTTCACACTCTCAGACATTTTGTTCAAATAGATGTGTGGTGTCATAAATATAGGAATCGAGGTTCGACGTTCTGTCGGAGGCGATCGCGCATATATACTGAGTAAACCTCCGGGGCAGAGTGTCATGTGCACGAAATGATGGACAGCGAGTATTGAGCCAAAAAAGGAGCTAACTTCTGATCTTGATGTGCGGAACTTGACGCCCAAAAATGTTGCGTCTTTAACACCGTCTTCTCTGGACCTCTCAACGTAAGCCCTCGCACTTCCGAAGGAGCGCAGAAGGCGTCGCCTTACACCATTTTGCATATGATTTTGCCGGAAACGCCGAGTTTCACGGGATTGCGTTGCATCTTTTTCGGGGTAAAGAATACGTTGAGAATGAATTACTAGCGATTGAGATGAAACCGTGTAAAGTTGCCCGAGTGAAGGGTTACACTCTCTGAAATAAAAGTCATAGTTCTCTTCCCCATTTGATCCTTTCTGCAAGGCGATATGGAGGTATAGGTAAGATGCTGCTAATTGGTGACACCGATGGCTGGGTTATGTTTTATTTTGCAGTTCCTCTGATGTTACTATTAACACCAGAGATCAGTAACAGTAACAGCCATAAGAAAGCAACCAGTCTGTTATAGGTACCCTCCCCCCCCCAAAAAAAAAAAATGTCTTAAAGCAAGGCTATACCGATTTGAAACTGAAATCAGCACTAGATATCTGAACTTGTGGAGAGAAAATAAAATGGCAAGGGGAAAACGTGCGTGGCTGTGAGTCTTTCTCCTGTCCTCTCCGTTTTTCCCTTGTTCCTTCCCCACCCCACCCGACCCCCACCCCACCCCCTCATCTTGATCCCTAATTCATGAGACTGCCTGCATCTCGAAGGAACAGTCGAGTTTCGGAGGGTGAGTCATATAGTTTCAAATACTGAGATCCTTTCCCCTTTGCTCAGTGGATGTCAAGTCCGTGACTGCCGCGCTGTACTTTATCATACCGTAATAGTAGACGAGTGTTAAAAATCAAAAGCGCAGCTGTAAAAGATCGCGAACAGGTCTCTTTCTTCCAGTGGAAATAAACCGTCGTGCGATGGAACGAAGATTTAGGAGGTAGAGGGTTGAATCGTGGAGAGGTCGAGGAAGGTATCACACTGGCTGAGAGGTATAGATAAGATCTAGCCTTCTAGAGTCGAAGAATTGAAGATCTTTTGTGCATGATAAAGCAATGCTCACATCACACGCAGGACATCATAATGTGCGCTTCGAGTAAATGATTGATTATGATTTGCCGTGTGTGCTGCGGTGTGGTATATTTTCATCCGAGTACGCGCATTAGAGAGAACATGAAGATAATGCGTGTTGTTAAAATTGCTCAGATATGGGCAGATCGGATTTCTAAGAAGACAGGATCCACCCGACGTATGATTGACAATATTGGAGGCACGAGCACCATCCCTGATATCGTTGGGTCCAAAATTGGGCATTGTAGCAACGTGCTATTTATTTATCTATTTTTTTTTCTGTGCGTTATCGATTGTGTAAGCTATCATGTACAATGGTTCGAAGCACATTTGACGTTCACCCCTATTACAGGGTATTATTCTCGCCTGGACAAAAGAACTAGACATGGAGGTTCTTCTGTCGTAATAAATTGGCTGAATCTCGCTGACAGGAATAATAAAACTGAGCGAGTCTGTATCTAAAACAAAATACACCATTTCATCGTTGCAGTCTTGACAAAAAAACATAAAAGAACAATCGCAAGTTTTAAATTAGGTATACCATCTGAATGTACAGTAGGAAGAGAGAGAGAAACCAATTCACCAGTTCACAGGAGAAAAAAAAAGTGATGGAGGTATTAAGAGATTGCGAGAGAGACGTACATGTGCATTAATCATCTTCGAAAGCTGTGGGTTTCAAACAGCTTCAATGTATTATAGAGAAGCACATTTGGAGGTGAATGACTGTAAATGGCTGCAGCGGCAATACAGCTAAGAAGAAAATCCTTCCGACATTCATTAATTTAGACGTGAATCATTGTTAAATGGCCTCTCAAACCGTATAGTCGGCGGAGGTGGCATCCAAACCGCGCTGACCGCATCCAGGAGGGGTTGTCATGACTATAAGGGATGGCTCATGCGATCTAGGGAAGGGGAATTCAGTCCTAGCATCTCCCCGATGACAAAAACGAATGCAATCTCCCATGTCTCCCAAGCCCACTTCAGTCAGTCCTTCATCTCAAAATTGAAATTTGCACCTCGTGTTTTCCTCCGCTTGCTTATCCAATCGCGCGTTTATTCGTTTTATTGGAAGCTTGCGGTGTAACGCAGTAATCCCCAGACACAATTCGTCCGAAAAGGGGATGACAGTTAAGTTGTATACCTCTCAACGGAGTTATAAGGAATCATTTTCATGAAAGTTGTGGGAGGAAGATGAATGCTTGGGAGGAGACTTTTTTGGTAAGTAGAGCCCTTTTGTCTTCAACATCAGATAAACCCAGAGATAGAAATGTTGTGGCTGGTAAGAAAAATATATATGAGTTGAGAAGTTCCCCATCACGCTTACTGATAGTAATAGCTTGTTAAACAATATTGTCATTTAGGAACCTCGCCTTACACTCCAGTGAGGGTAACGCCCAGCCCATCTCAGCCCAGTTACTCCTCCACGATACACGTCAACTCATCCGTCTTCTTCATCTTCAGCAAAGTAACTTGAGCATCGTCGAGTGTATCTCGATTGTCACAGCTATTCCACCGCTTCCCTCACTCGTTAAATTGATATTGAATTATCGAATAGCTGGTGTTGGGTTTCAACGGGGACACGCAGCTGTTAACATGAATACCAGGGGCCATTAATACATCAGTGTGCGACGTAATTAATGAAATGTCAGCGAACTGATTCACCCCCGGAGCACCCGGGGAGTCCCAGTCTGCCATGTTCCCCCCCCCCTTTTCCCGCTACGAAGATATGTTGCATGGACACGACTGTCAGCCTGCTCCTCGCCTGTCCATCATTCGCTGTGGTGGTTACTTTTCTTGAACGCTATCGATTCTTGTTAACTTTGGCTATGGTTTATGGTATGGCGTGCTTAAAATTTGTTCTCTTCTCGCTCTCATCCACTCTCTCTTCCTTGCTTTCATTCGTCCTCTCTCTCACACTCTTCATTTCTTGATTAGAATCCCTAACAAGACATTCATGATAGGTATGATAGTTCAGCTGTCCCGTACTGAGACCCGAGTTGAGTTGAGGCAGTTGGGACAGAAATCACGTGGGAGAAGCGTCCTGGTCCTTGCGTTTGAATCGATATTCCGGGTTTAAAAAAAATGTATAAAGATAATTACTTGTTCTGCTCATGATAACTAAACGCCAGTCTACCAGACACACCGAGGGAATGGCTTGTGGTGACTTTCTTATTTTTATTTTGGTACAATCGATTATCGTAATTAATAGTGAAAGCACAGAATGTTTACGTTGGGGATTCTTTCTCAAGGCGTTGGTGTGGACTGGCTGGCAGGGGTCTGTTGGCGATTTCCGGAATTCTCGCGAAGCATTTCTCCACATCCTGTGCGAAGATCGCCCGCTCTCTTCGTCAATCGTTTGACACGCAATGCGTCCCAGTTTGTAACAAATCCCAGATTCTCGCCGCTGAATTATTGCATCTTCCGAATGTTTGTAGGGAAAAGTGTCTCGGAGGCACTTACTCATACCGAACTTCACTGGAAAAAAAAAACTAGAGGTGTGTCGTGTGATTAATTAGTTACAGCTTCTTGAGAGCTCCCGAGCGGAAGCGCTCCTGGCGCAACTTTCACTTGATACGCCAAGTGCTAAAGACGAAGGCGTATGGTCCTCACAAAAATCTCGCTTACAGGCAACTGTCCGATTTTTACGATGGTGAGAAACACTTTTCTCCTCATTTTAAGGAATAAACCTGAAATCTCTGTCGTGCATTTTGTGTTATATATTAGTCATCAGGTAATCCCCTGAAGAGAGGAGCTGATCGTTCACTCGCAACAAAAGTGTTCAAACTTCCTGGGTCGGTTCAAATTAAGCTGAGTGGGGAATGTTTGCTTTACTGTTTTTCCGCGAAATTGAAATCGCCAAACTCTTGTCAACCTTGTTAAGTGACGCGCGCAACGTGTCGCCGAAGTGTTCATAGGACCATGCCGTGCTAGTCATGAGCTAACACGTACAGTGTTAATCACGGGCTAACACGCACCGTGTTAATCATGGGCTAACACGTCGCAGAGTACAGCCGATGGACTTCGTTGTTGAGACTTTAGAAAGGGTAGATGCATGGGCCCAATCATCTGAACGGATGAATAAGAGGGATATTGCACCATTGTGCTCATTATTTGTGTCACAGCGCATGATGAACAATCTTCAAACTATCAAGTTTTGCTGTCATCATTAAGGTATGGAGGCGGCTGTGGCGACAATTTTACTCCCCCTCCCT
This sequence comes from Diadema antillarum, assembly GCF_040938485.1. Taxonomy (NCBI): domain Eukaryota; kingdom Metazoa; phylum Echinodermata; class Echinoidea; order Diadematoida; family Diadematidae; genus Diadema; species Diadema antillarum. The sequence continues at coordinate 25,252 of NW_027273210.1, forward strand.
CCATTACATCACGTCCATCCCATTACACCACGCCCATCCCATTACCACTGCCTTGTCTGAAAATCGGGAAATAGAATCTTATGATTTTTTTATATTTCTTTCTGAGCACAGGGAAATATTAGTCAGTCAGACGCATAGGGATATTAGCGTTATAGATTTTATGTACTGGAATAAAATAGACAACGGGAAATATGAGTGGTGGTAAATTACTTGACTTGACGGAAGAATTAAGGAACCTTTGTAACTTTTGAAAAGCTATAGATATACAAAAAATGCACGCATTGCAAGTGTCACCATAGACATAACCCGGATGTGTTGCTGAATTTCTAGATGGTATGATGTGGCGACTGTTCGTGTGAGCTTCTTTAAGTGTGAATGAAGCGGGCAGGCTGGAGCGTTTGTCTACCATGCATACATGTAACAAACTTGTGATGGCGATGTGTGACTCAGAACAAACATTAGAACAGCGTATAGTGGCCCAAGGAAGTACTGATTCTTTACCTGTGTATTACCCTGTTTTGTATATCTTCACGAGATTATTAAAGCGCGCCTTTAATTCCTATACTGCTTGATTTCCATGTGATAATTTTGAAAGGAGTACTGATAACAGTGTTTTCCCCCTGCCTGTCACCGTTTTGAAGAAGCCGAATCCATCAAAATGATTGACGAATGGTCCCACACTCGTTCCGCGGGTTCGATTACCAACAGCGCGCACGGAATGCCCAAGCAGGCACGGACCAGCCGCAGCACAAAATCTGCGCGTGAGATTATGATTTTTGCACATCGTTCGTATATTGTAAAATGAAATATGAGCAGGAAGCAAAATTCGGTCGAGTAACGCGTGGGTACTTTTAGGCGGAGCATAAATCCGAAATGCCAACAATGATGCCGCGAACAAATCTCACGTTCTCCACCAAGAGATGGCAATTTCACGGGCTCTGAACGAGCGTAACAGACGCAGAACCTCAAGACTCTTTGTTTGGTTGGATCTTGAGTCGATTGATTTTCATATAATGCTTCACAACGTAAGAGTGAATTTTGATATAAAGAGATGGAGGGGACAGGTTGTATAACTAGTTGTGAGAGATAGATAAAGAAAAGATAAATAGATAGAGAGAAAGAGAGGAGGAGGGGAGGGTGTAGGTTGGGGAGGGGGAGGGACAGTTTTAGGACCCGAACATTTTAGGGTGAAGATGTGAAAACGTCTGAACACATTATGTAAAAGTAATGAAGAAGCTGTTCTTCCACCAACGCGCTGCTAACTAGTAAATGCACATCGATATCACGTTACATATTTGTGCAGCTGTAATCTGCGCTGTTTGCCCATCATCTTTTGCCCCAAAATGTGGATATATTTTTTTTTCTCCCATTGCTCGTTTGCCCGCCCTGGACAATATAGCTCGTTTTTTTTTCAGACACTGCAATCCGTTGTGAATGTTGAGAGCAAACCTAATTTCATACATTTAGCCCATCGATTTGAGGAAACTACATTTTTTGGCTGTTTTAGACTGAATCTATTCATTATGGTTTGTATAATTCATTGCCGGTGTTTCATTAGATATGCAGTACAAAAAACAGCAATGAAAAAAAAAGTATCTTTCCTTTGGACCCTGCTTTGATGATAGTATTAGCACCACTGTGCATTTGGGTTTCAGAATCGTCAATTGCTCTTTTAAATAGCTAAATTTTTAACTGATCCGTAAATTGGCTACACATTGTAGATTGATAAGAATATTAACGTTCCGTCACAAATTGGCTATTTTTTGTGATTTTTCTTTATATTCTGAGTTCTTGAAGATTTATTGAATTACACCTTTTTCGCCTGATTTTCAAATTAATCAATACCAATTCAATGGACAATTCAGTGGAAACAAGACCACAGTTACCATAGTTACAACACTGACTCAATGGGTTGATGTGTGAAGTGCATCCCGATCACTCTTTCTGATAATTCCTTATTTTCTACCACCAGTCATCAGTGGATAGTAACGGACCTAAATCGCAAGTGATCAGGTCGAATCCATCACTAGCAGCGGTAGTGTCCTCTTGGCGCAAGGCACTTTAGGCCCATTGCCTACTTTTTCGGAGAGGGACTTAACATCTGCGTGATGCCCATATAAGCATTTTAGTGACACTTCATTTACGTCCACAAATATACTAGTAAACTCAAACTTAACTTCAAACACACATTTACCAGGTAGGGTCTATGTTATTTCTAAGCCTTTGTTTTTAAAGGCACGCATCTTTGAGAATTGCCTCCAATCACGACGGTTGCCTGGAGCTCTTTTCCTCACCAAAGTCTTGCCTCATGCCCCAAACAGAAGCTCCTCCCAAAGTGTAGTGCCCTCTCGCCCCTGCGGGGAAAGAAAGGTCCACAAAAATAGAGTTCTCTCCATACTTCACATCACATTCGCTCGGATGAGTATATCGGAATTCGGTTGCTCATTAATTTTCCTTCTTTTCCATGAGGTACGAAAGACGCAAAAAAAAAAAGACTACATCATGTGCAGGCTGCTAAAATGCATTATTACTATCAATGTTCTCTGTGGTGGACCCTCCACGAAGGAATAAAGTCAGAAAATATTGGAATTTGATTATGCCTGGGGCGGGAAAATATAATGATCTTCGCAGCCTTCCTCTCTCCCGTAATGAAATCACTAAAATTCATCTTCGCCGCCCCCTTGGATACTCCTTTCTTGTGGTGGAACGGCGCGGAAGCCCGATGTTTGCCCTCCGACGATGGCCAAGTTTGTGGAATGTCGCTGGTGCGAGGGAAAAGAACAACAAGACGGGAGATGAGTCAGAGATGATTTGAAATTATCTGGCGGAAGTAATGACACCTGCCCCATCTACAGAGCGCGGGAGAGATGATTTTCGATCTCCTATATGAGCTTGACAGATTAGTGGGATGCTGAAATGTATACAGTAGAGTAAAAAAGATTTTAAAGATATGCATAAAGAACAAACAAAACCACGCCTGATTAAGATCATCTAAGCTAATTTCGTAGATTAACCTATTCCCTTGACGCACGTACTGGAGAAGACAAATGCCTCATACGGTGGATTCCTAAGTTGATTTGGAAGGTGGTTGCCCCCATGTGGAAATTAGTCATCTTGGGGTCGCAACAATCATGCTAGCTGTGGCTTACAGCGACGAGCCAGCCAGCGAACGTGACACCGTGGTGTTACGAGTCCCGATCATCACTGGTGGCGGCCCTGTGGTATAGTGGATAAGACTCTTGACGCTGAAACGGAGGTTCCGGGTTCGAATCCTGCCAAGACAAGATGTCTTCAACTCATGATGTCCCTCTCGACCCGCAGGTGTCAAAATGGGTACCTGACAATGCTGGGTTAATAATGGTAGAGTCCTCTGGAAGAGCAATGCTGATATTGAACAGGATACCCTGGGTAAATAAGACATTATTATTATTATATTATTATTATCGTCATCATCATCATTTTAAGATTTAGGCAGGTTTGATGTGTAGCTTACTAAGAAGAATGAAAGGTGCCAAGCGCTTAATGCAAACAAATGAAAATTCCAGGAATGTTTCACTTTTCAAAGCTGCGGAGACAAAATGAGGTAGATCTTGACAAGTACTACTCAATATTTACTGTGTTCATGTTAAATCCCCCTTAAAAAAACAAAACAAAACAAAACGCAAATCAATATCTTCATACTGCTATTGTACAACTAAATTTGCACTCTCTTCTCTTTGATAAACTTAGGGCTTTTTTTTTCGTTCAAAGAAAACGTAAAGGAAAAGATTAATTGTCATGCTGAATAATTCCCACAATGTTGTCGATGGCAAGTAATTAGAATATGTAGCATGCCAAATTGTTGCCGTCAAGAACCAACAGCAATAGCAACAGCAACAGCAACAGCAACAGCAACAGCAACAGCAACAGCAACAGCAACAAACTTTCACTCAAACCAACACGCTGAAATGAATTACAGTAGTCGTGCATGTATGTCATGTAATATTCATAATATTCGAGAGTAGAACAGGCGCATTATATTGATTCACATTTTCGCCGTAACCTATTTCAGTCGCTCTTTCGAAAGGTACAAAGAAATGATACACCAGTCGAGATTTTCTCTCAGATCGCCAAAGTACAGAAGCCCTCCTCTGCGTGAGTGAAGAGTGTCAAGGAAGCGTGTGACTTATATTCGCTCCAAGTGAGAGAAATTGCAATGGCACCATTTTCATTCACAAGAACTGGCGTGCACTCACTTTAGGGGCCCCGTGGTTAGAATTTCAAATAGTGTGGCCAGGACGTTCGATCGATTCCCAGCCGAAGCTCGGCAAAAAGTGCACCTTATCCAGAGCCGAGAGACTCTCGGGCAGAAGAGGAAGTGTCCCTCTGTGAGCCCTTAGCTAATCTCTTTAATCCTCGCCCATTCCTTGAGGACCGCAATCCACCCAATCACCTGTATAACGTCCCAGGATTACAGCGGAATCGAGAATCCTCCGTGGGAGCTATCACCCTCGATTTGACGCTGCCGAGAGTGGTACGTTCACGTCAGTGTTGGATATGAACAGACTTACCAGGTGCCCACGACTATTACCATCGTAAAATATCGTATCGCCGAAACTGGACCCCCAGACCTCTCTGCCTCTCTGCCCGTGATTACATGAAGACTGGCTCTGTTAGGAGCAATACCCATACAGGTTATTGACAGTTCGTAGGTCTCGCGAGTTATCTGTGGCATTGAGAATATAATTAGTCTATTCTGTATAAGATAGTTGACGGTGCAACCAATTTGTGCAATTAAGCTAAGAACTGTCAGGAGTTTTCGAAGTAAGCCACGATTACGAGCCCGAAAACGAATGAAAATTAGTGCAAATACATGTATATTGACAGAAAGAGTAACGACTGCTGACATGAAAATATGTCACAAAACTCAACAGTTTTATTATGTCCTGGCTGAATGCTGGGGCCAACTGGATAACTATCATCATCACCTTTACACCAATAACCGCGGATCTCCAGTTAAGAGAGTTCAGCCTTTGCGTGTTCGACACAGTTTCTCGTCACCTTGGAGTGTATTAACGAGCCTAAGGCATACATATATACTTCATTCTCGATGGTATGATAACCTGTGGTTCTTTTCTCTCCCTTTTTATTTCATGACACTATCAAAATCAGAAACCGTTAATAGTCTCGGCAACCAGGAGTTTTGCCTACTCCACAAGGCTAGCGCGATGAGGTACACACTGTTGCGCGAAACTTGTTTTGTTTGAAGAGACGGGGAGTTGAAGAGTGTTGCCCCCTGGGTATCACGGACTCTCCCCTTTTATTGCGACATGCTACACTGTTCAATATTTGATGAGAGTTTGGACAGTGTCAAAAACTGGTGTCACTTTTCCACTCTCGCAATGTCTTCTTTTAGTTTATCTAAGCACGATAGAAATGATTAGAATCGTCGGAGGTGTATAATAATGCAACAGGCCCGAGGAGGGTCCTCCACCAACCTGGTTTTGAGATATGAAACATATTCGTAACATCGAATCAAGATTGGTTTTCAGTTGACCTAGACGTGACGCAGGAACACAGATCTCATTGTCGTGGAGTCATGTGCTTAGTGAAAGTGACTCTCAGCATGGTGACTGACGCCGCCACACCATAATCATCGTTGCATGCATTGCAAGAATAATCCCGCATCATTCCAAACTTTGAAAAAGGTGAAGTAAAAGCCTCATCTCATGAAGCTGCTGCTCTGATGTCATTTACATGATAGAATATTATCAAAACTTCTAGATTCATTTACCTTAAAGTTTCGTGGTCCCGCACTGCATCCCTGTTAGTACGATGTATTTGTTCTCGTGTTGGATTTTCATCTTCGCTTTGCACCGAGTAAAGTCAGTCACAATCACTGACGAAACAGCGTGTGCCCCGATAAGGTTTCAAGAGATCTCAAATGTTCTTTGTAATTTGTCAAGTGCTGAATGAATAAGCAGGAAAGGTACTCTGTTTGAGCCTTGTTTCGACGTTCAACACCCTCCACCCGTGAAGTCCAGAGCAAACATGGCGATTAGATACCTCACACGGGTGATTTAAAGGGCTTTCCTATTTCTTCACCTTCTTTTTGTGTGAGTTGTGCTCGGCGTGGAGTACGAGACTTCAGAATAAGTTTGCTAATGATAGAGTGATAGCCTGCTAAACACAGTAAGCTCCCCTCACAAGTCGAAAGACCCTATCGCATGAACTGGAGAAATAATGATATTACTTACGTTCTGCACCCTCGAAAGCCGATAGGACGATGAGAGTTTTAGTGGATCCCCCTCTGACGGAAGAAGGAAATTGTGAACAAAGTAGGAGGTGATTATGATAATTACACTGCTGCTGATGATAGTTATGACGATGAACTGGAAAAAGAAATGAAAAAAAAAAGAAGGAAAGGCGTGACAACAGCGCCATCTTGTAATATGTCAAGTTAAAATGTTACAAGGTGAAAGAAGAAAGGGGAAAAAATGCAAACTATGCAGATGCTGAGAATTAATAAGCCGGTGTGCTTGTACACTGTATATCTCAGTTGGTAGGTCTGTTATACATCCCGTTTGGCCACTAAACTTGTGTAACTGTGTCTGCTTCCAGACCTAAAAGCTTCCTCCTTTGTATCAAGCGTTAGGGAAATGTGGCCAAATTTCATAAAAGTCAAAGAAGGTCATTTCAGTCCAAATAAAACTTGAAGGGACCAGATAATATCTACATGGCGCCTTTCCATGATCTTTATTCCCGTTTGGAATCAGCGCGACAAAACTTCTCCAGTGGCGGGCCTTGACACAGAAACTTCAACTACAGACGTCACATCACAAGGTCATATTGAGCAACATCGCACTCGAACGCCATTTACTCGGCGTACACGGTCCGAGGGCTACCTGGTTCGTCCGCCGTATCGTTTTACCCGAGGATAGGGGGAGTGTAGTGTTACTCGTGGCACTAAGCACTTGTTTCTTGTAGACACGGTCAAGTTTGATCTGTACTCATACCTGACGGTCATCCCCCACTGCATTTACAAGGGCGATCGCCGTTGGGTGTCGAACTATCTAGATGATCAAGTACAATGTAGTCTCATTTACCATCCGTTTCGCGCACAGATATCACACGTAATTCTCTCATGGCAATCTTATCATTTTTCTTAGCTCACAGTTTTCGTCTCCAACGCGCCCTCGTAATCACACACGCAAAAAGAAGAACAACAACAGCAACAAAGTAACATTTATGAAGCGTTACGACGGATGGTCTCTATCACTTTAAAAATTCGAAAGATATTCTTTAGCTACATCACAACTAATCCAGCTTGCACTTAAAAAAAGCATTGTCCGTATTTTTCTGCGCAGAGACAAACAAGCAAAGCTTCATTCACAGGGCTGATGAAAATCTAAATGCGTAGTCCATTATTCTCTACAGAATTGCTGCACTTAACCAACAAAACTGATAATCATATATAACCATTTTGTGCTATGAAGTCTGTGCGTATTTGCTGGCATACGTGATTATTTTTGTAAAATCAGTTAGCAGTCGGCTAATCGCAATGGAACTTGTGAAGTTAAACCTTTCAACGCTTTCATAACTTGAAAAACCAAACAGCATGTTCAGTTGACGACAGATAAACCATCCAGCAGTAAGTCCTGCATGCGAGACTATACATGCGCTTCGTGGTCGGAGAGGGATGTTTCAGGGAGAATGGATGCCATTACCAAGGGGCAGCCACTTTGGCGTGGCTATTGGCACTGATGGTGATGAACGAGAGAATGGGAGAACGCAGCACTATGCCACATTGATGCCGAATTGTAAGCGAGAAGATTTATCAGGTATTTGTTGCCGAGGAAATGAATCAAATGCACCGACGAGTCGATTAGAAAATGGTGGGAAAAGAGCAGACAGTGATTGGACTTGACAATGGAAGGGGGAGAACCACAAGTCTAATCTCAATAAAGCCGGTGGAAATAGACACACCAGGGTTGTGAAAGAGGCCCGAAACGCAAGACATCATTGATGAGGTTAGTTAAAGTCCTTTCTTGTTTGATTCATTGAATCACGCCGCCGAAAGAAATCAAAGAAGGCGATAGGCTTTTAGCTACAAATGTGATTACCTGGTGAAGCTGCACACCCCTTTTCATCAATGTTGCAGTCTTTCTCGATTACAAGTTAGTTTCCATGAGACCCAGCATGATTGTCCGCAAAAGGAGACAAAAAGAAGCCAAAGGAGAAACTAGGCCTTCTCTTTCTTTAATCTTGTGAATAGTTGAGGCCCAGTAGCGATAAATTGTCTCAAGAAGTTGACATACCATAGCTAAGCAAAGCAGACGTTAAGGATGCATGGACCTCCCTTTCCACACCTCCTATACATCCGACGAACTTCTTCTTCTTCTTCTTTTTTGCAGCAGTAACTCGCGCCGACTGGTATAGAATCTATTTGTGTACGGATAAAGTAACGACACGAGACGATGCGGAAACGTTTATCTTGCAGGGTTCGAGCAGGTGTCCGCTACGAGACGCTCTCGTGCTCGGCTTACCCTCCTCGTCGGCTCCTTGGTGATGAGATACAGACATCCAATCGTGGGCAATGCTTCAAACATTTAGTTAATCTCTTTCAACATAGCGATCCATTTTCGACCTTCTCCAGATCAATAGCTCGTTTTGCGGCGGCCGCGTTGGCGGTGTTGACATCGAACATGGCATCTCAGCCAGCGGAGAGGGATGTTTGAATGGGAAGGGGGTACCAATCTCAAGAGCGGGCTTGATGTTCATGGTATAATCAGTCAGGGAAGCCTCTTCAAGTTTAAGCTCTTGTCTCCAAGAAAGGCCTGTCATTACTAGTAGTCCTGCATTTTGCCAGATACCCGTCGGTTCACCTATAGATAAGGGACGGGGAAACTGGGTAAAACATTTTGTCCAAGGGTATACGCTCCGGGCAAGATTCGAACGCAGGACCTTCGATTTTCGGGTCCGGGGCCTCATCCTCTCTGTCACATGCCGGGAGCTTTATATCCTGATTTGATGGGATGTTAGTGCCTTGTGGAGAGTTCCCACAGGCTTATCTGCCTTATTCTATGTCTCTTTCCTTCCTCTTGGTATTATACAGAGTCCGTTGTTCTCGTCGTTCTTTGGAGTCCTTTCATTACTTGACTGATTTTTTTTTTTTGTTGTTCAAATTCCTTATCGTGGATTTTGTCAATCTAGTTTTATCTGTTCAAATCGTGTGCAACGTCTTGGACGATGTCTTCCCTCGTATTTATGAAAGCTTAATGATTTTGTTGATAAAAGTTATGATCCAGACCCATCAGCATCATCACCATGAGTTTGCTCGTGATCGGGAATTAGAATGCACCGCCTATAAACCTACACGCGTCATCACACAAAATTTCTCATTAAATGTTGCTTTCAGTATTGCCAGATTTTTTTTAATTCTCTCCCCTGCACATGAACTCTGAGCTTGTGCGTGTGTTTTTCATTAGTACAGATGCCCGTTTTACCAAGACTTGGCTCTTTAACTCCTTCTTTGGTCAGCACAATTTTCTACCGAGACTGGCGAAAACAATAAAAACGAGTCGCTTTATATCAAGGGAAAGCCCTTTAGACTTCCGATATCGTGTTACTGATGGAGCGTGTATACAAAAGATTCGTTTGGCAATATCGGGGTGGATTGTTACAGTTATTCTGTGTGAAAATTAGTGTGTACTGTTTATTTGAAGAAAGTATGCAAACGCTCTATCCAAAGTGTCTCCTCGTAAAAAAGAGGTGTGTGTGTGTGTGTGTGTGTGTGTGTGTGTGCGCGCGCGCGCCTGTGTGACGCATTCCCGAGAATGACGTGGGGAGATTTAGTTTTATATCCATTTATCATCATTGTACACTTACTCACACTAGTAACAAAGTGACATTATGAAATTGCCCCGCAATTCCGCCACCCTCAACGGCGAACAATATATCATCACCCTGCGTTTCGGCTGTGACAGAAATGCTGTCAAACTGTATGATTTATATCCTGCCAGTGGGATTGGAGAAGTATCTCGAGCACCGTGTCATCCTCCTCAAAACCCAAACCCCAAGAGCTCCTCCAAGAAGTTTGATTTATTCCCTGATGAGGATGTGCTTGAATTTTCATCTTTTCATCCAGGCAAATGGGTCGAACCGCGGTGTCTGTCACTTTCACTCGTTTCCCATTATAAGGGATTTTGCGAGATCAGTATTAATATATATATTTTTTGGTTTGTCATCATTTCGATTCATTCGTCCTCATTTCAACTCATCAGTTCCCCAGGGGTCCTAGTAAAAATATGTCCCTCCTATTTCCCCGTTTATTTTTGTTCCCCTGACGTCAAGCCATATTTATCATGATTTTTATGATCGTTATTATTATCATTTTCATAATGACAATGATGATGATGATTATGATTATGATTATGGTTACGTTATATCAACACAAACAGATACATGTACATCTTGTACAATTCTAAAGTTTTTTTTATTAAGTTTGTTATTGTTTGTCTCAAAGGGACCTTTCATATCCCTCGAACGGTTGATAATTGATTTCAGAATGCACACACATACGTCCCGTGTCTTGAAAATGCTTAACTTTCTTTCATATGTGGGAGACCGTTGTCATTTGGTTTTAAATGCCATACCAACTGGGACCCAGGAATTAATCGACCGCAAAGATGGGAGGGAGAGAGGGACTCACATGGAGACACTCTCGTCCAAAGTGTACACGCCCAATTCTGCATCTCCGATGATTTATTTGTGTCACTCTGCACGCAACAAGCATCTGAGCACGTTCCTTATATTATCATGTCGAGAAGTAAAAGTTTGGCGTCATTACGATTATGATGACGCGTTATATGACGGGAATATCTGGATGACATTTCAGGCAAGAGTTTCGATTCTCTCATTTTATTTTTATTTATTTTTTTCTAAGGGGGAACCTAAGGCGAAGGAACCAGTCGTACTCTGCATACAATTTGCAAGAGCTCACGATGAGAAATGGTCGGAACGCGAGAGGGCTTTAGATTCAAATCCATGAGTGATCATTTCTTGTCGAGGTGTGTTCGCCGAAAGCGATATTTTGTTAAGTGTGCGAGACCCGCGGGGGACTTGTTAACAACGTTTGGTGAGAGTGAATGGAAAGTGACCACCAAAGGGGGAGAAAATGGCTGGAAGATGGGGGAGAGCTGATGGAGAGGGGGTGTAGGAGGAGGAGGAGGAGAGGATTGGATGGAGGGGAAAACCATGTCGAGACACCAAACATGACGACAGATCACGAATGGCCGCAGGGAGGAGAAAGAGGATGAGAGTGGTTGAGGAGGAGGAGGTGGAGAAATCGAGCAAGATCAGTGAAGATGGAAAGAAGAAGAGCATGTCGAAATGTATTTGGGGACACTGGAAACTGAGAGAAACTGAATTCATTAACTGATAAAGAGGAAAGGATATTTGACTGGGGACCAAAATCTATGAACAGAGTCATAAGGGCAGACTGCCCGACAGGAAGACATGCAGAGTGAAGGAAAATGTGTCTTTTGAATGAATGGCTTTCTCATATGAAATACTATAGTTTATTTTAGAAAAATCTTGCGCCAGTAACATGCACAATACCGTATAAGGAGAGGGTGTTGAGATACGCGACATCGATGGTGGATGAAGTCTAACTAAAGAGGAAACAGGAAAGAGAGATAAGATAAGTGTGAGATCCAAGAGTCAATGATAATAAAGAGCTAAAAAATGGTTGTGAATTAGTATATTTCTTTGAACATTCACTGATGTAGACCCTACAGTGGGTGGACATTGATGTTAGTTGTCTAGGTCATACAGGGCAAGGTCTGTATTCAGATGCTAGGCTATATTTCGCTTATGAAAATTTCATACATATTCCATCAGTTGCCTTGTCACACATTCGTGAACACAGACATAACGATTTCTCGTGTTCCTAGATCGGTTTTAGCAAGTGTGTTTGTGTAATTACTTCTTTCATATCATCATGCGAAAGGATAGCAAATTGATGACTAATATCCATATACCATTGCTTTGGATATACCCGATAAACTTGATGTACAAATTTGAAGACACCATGCTAATTATATGCATGATGCTTGCTTCTCTGTGCTCAAAGAGTAACATCTCCCTTACCGTTAGAAGCTGGGGCAATAACCCCCATAAACGGCACCCCCCCCCCTTCACCGGAGACCTCATAATCTCACACAACAGACAAGCTCCCATGTATGAAACACCAGACAAACTGTTCTCTCGTTTACCAGACTATATAGCTCGTGGTATAATAGGGAAAATCCTTGCTGATGCTATGAGGGACAACGCCGGAAGAAGAAACGGAACATGGCGAGAAAGGTATTTTGACATTCTTTTTCCGAGGCGACTCTTCCAGTCCTTTTCGCCGTGTTTGCCCCGAATCGCCTCCATCCCCGTCGGTAATTCCCTTCGTCCTCTTTATAGTGTGTCCGTGTCTCTGGTAACATATAAATGCATATGATGGGACTAATGACGACAGGAAGTGGCGTCGTGGCGATCATCTCGGAGTAGATGTTGGAAAAGAGAGGGAGAGGGAGAGATGAGATGGAACAATGAGTCATTCGCTTTGGTCATCATGCACCAGGAGCAGATGGGGAGTTCTTTGAAGAAAAAAAGTAAAATAAAAGATGAATAATATTGACGAGATCAAGATGAATTGCGACGTTGAACTGTGACTGCTAGAATAGACAGCTGTAATAGGTTTCTTTTTTTAAATAATAACTTTATGATGTGCTCGCGCTGGGTTTTGATAAATGCGACAGCTTTAACTTAGAGCCACGTGTCAGCAATCATTTTCACTCCTTTGCTTGCGTCGTTGGGGGTATCGTCAAATATGATGTCATGATTCACCCATGTCTTACTTTAACCATGAATTGTGTTGTAGTTCCATGCTTTAACATCGCATCTGGGCTGCGCGAGTAGGATTTTGCGTTGAAACGTGCTCAGGAACGGATATATCGTGTAATAGGCAGCAGAACTACTGAAGATTTCTGCCCCCCCCCCCCCCCCCCCCCATGAGAGAGTCTGGCATTTGAATCGCAGCGATGATTTTCTCCTGTGCTTTAGCGAGAGTATAAAAGAAGACCTGTAGAGAGTTATTGCAGGCGCCTTTCTAGAGAAAGGAAGGCGAGAGATAAAGAAGAGTGAGAAGTAGAAATGAAATCCCGGCGTTCGAGACTGATCACGTGGCCCACTATATTTTCGTGAAACACGTCGCCAAGAAACCCGCGTGTGATAGATATATTACGCCCAATGTGATAGATAGATAGATAGATACATCGTGGTCGGTGTGTGTATCAACCTGCAGGCCAGTGTGTGGTGAATGTGGGATAGCCGCGTGCATAGCTCCTGAGCTACTCAAACATACTGATGGCCTACCCCCCCCCCCCCTTCCCTCCACCAACATCCTCATATGACATCTAGTAGCATTTCATTTCGACCAGTCAACTGCCTCATTGCCTGGTAGAAGAGGAAACTCGACACCACGTTCGAAATCAGTCCAACAGAAAAGTGAAAGTGTCATTAGAATCGGACCAAAAAGTTATGGATGTGGTAGTTTATGTTTCTGTGACACGGTGATAGGGATGGGTCGTAGTGACTAATATCACTTGGGATAGCTGGTTTCATTGGTGAAACAGGACGTTGAAGTTGTGTCATGGTTACAGAGGCGATAACATTATCACCCATCATATTCTGTGCTCATGTGGTGTTCGCTAGTAAGACCTTTAAAGATTCAAGTTTTAAGTAAAATAGGCACATGGACATCATCATGTTAATCAAACGTTGGTTCAGGCGTACCCCGCCCCCTCCCTATATACCCATATGTCTTAATCTACGCAAGATGTGCACGTACAGACTATGTCAAATTAAGAGTAGGCCTGTGAATCTCCTTGAAAACAGAAGAAAAGAGAAAAGAATCATATATTATTTTGCTGAATGTAGCATATCTTATTCAATCCTTAGGGTAGCGTCATTGTCATTGTAAGCATAACACGACCCCAAAACTTATTCCCTTCCCCCCCCCCCCTACTGCCGACTACGGCTGATGAAGCTTGGGTAAATTGAATAAAACTGAAACGTACACATTAAGCGCTTTCTATATGAAGGCAAACACATGAATGAACATTGCATATCATAGATAAATCTCGGTGGCGCGTATAGTAATTTTCGGCTTTACCCCCATCACACACCCAGGGATGAGCTTGTGGCATCTTCCCCACTGATTGCACGAAGGGAACGAACCACGCAGGCATGCACACAAAGGCTGGCATGATGTGTGTGAAGAGTGTTGGGTTTCTGGTTGTTTTCCAGCATGGATTGTGTTCCGTTTAGTGCGTGGAAATGATATTTGCGATGGTGTGAACGCGCCTTGGAGCCAACCAGCACCAGTGCATTTTTCTTCTCGCACTCTGCGTAAAATATTTTATATCTCATTTCAGATGTGTGAAAAACATGCCACATGACGCTGAATGCCTAACCCACTTTGGCGCTGCAAGAAACTAATCAGTTAATCGCTGTGAGGGTTGTATCACATTTCCTGTCTCGTGGAGGGCAGTGTTTAAATGCCAGGGAGATTATAGCCAAGCGGTTTTTCTCACCTCGGCTTTCCTACAGACGCGTTGCTTTGATGTTTCGATGCCTTGCCGACAATATTAAGTAAGTCTCACCCCAAGTTCGCAACGCGGGCTTCTCTCTCTCCCTCTCCGACTCGGGGCATTTGACAATAATGAAAAGAGGCGATTTCTCTTGTGATATACTTTATTGTTTCCCATATGTCCCATGATATCAGCGCAAATCATTTTTATGACACTCTCTTACGAGAGCATGGCCCATTCTGTAACTATCGCGACGGTACAGAATACCCGTGTTCTTGCTTCTATATATACATATATTGACACACGTGCACATCTGTTGTGAAACGTTTGTGAAGCGCAGTACACTAATCCATACTTCTGGATATTTACTTGCAGTGAATATGATATTGTGCTGGGATTCTATAACTTCCGATGTACGATTGGAATGTCAAATGGCGTCTACAAACTGATAGGAAAGCTAAGAACGTGGCGTCATAATCAAACCAAGCTTTGTCGTGTATTTTCCTTGCTTTTATGTGTTCCGTTTGTTTCTTCTTCTTCGTCTTCTTCTTTTTGATATCATTTTTGCAATATTATTTCCGTCATTATCATAATCATCATCAAGATTGTTATTGTGATGCTGTTTTCGCTTATTTTTTTTATTATTATTATGTTACAATCATCTCCATTATTGTTCACCATGGGTTACATTTCATGTTGTTACACACGGCTCTTGTTACACACGGCTCTTGCAGCCTTTTCAATCGTCATATAGGCCTTAACCCAATCTAACTCTAGCTTGGAGGTAGCGAAACTATATAATGCTACCAGCTTTCCCGGCTAATTCAACCCCGGCTAGAAGTCCAAATGCAATCACGGCGAGTTGTCTGTCCGCGCGTCAATTCAAAGACGGCGACCACTGAGTTGGCTTTTCACTCCACTCTTCTACGAGCGCTCGAGTTTGTACATCCAGCCGAGAAACGTCTCTGGCTTTTCATTTGTTTTCAGCATCTCAACCCCAATTCCCTACCAATCACTTCAATCGGAACTCAACTTTTCTCGAGAGAAAAAGAAAGAGGAGAGAGAGAAAGGGAAGGGGTGCTGTGATGTATCCGCTTATGCAAAGGATTTCGTGTTAGTTAGGGGTGAGTTTGACAGACCAGGGTAAAGAAAAGGGTGACCGAAGCTTCCGCTAGCAAATGCAGTTTATCGACGGCCGATTTGAGGGGAACACTTGGCCACAAGATCGTGGCTCAGGGCGTTCTAAATCCAATTATTGGTTCAGGAAGAAACTCTATCCTAAATCGAGGAACGATGGCTACGTTTTATTTGATTCGTTTTTGAATGAAGTTAAGTCGGAACAGGCAGGCAACTCAAAGGCAATGCGCACCTTTTCCCCCCTTCTACCCCTTCTTCCTCCACAGCGCCGTATGTTTCACGTCATCAGTTTCACAAGTTCAATGACCCGCGATCCCAGGGCCCCCTCATTCGATTCATTTTGCACCAGATGGCGTAAATTCGAGGGAAGTTGCCTCCAATTTCTCCTGCCTGTTACCGGGTTTAGCAGTTGTAGATCTGGTTTGCCTCTGAAAACCCCATTTACCCGAAGCACCTCTTGTCAGAAAGAGCAGATGACGGGGAAAAAAAGTTTTTGTTCTCGTTAGTTTTAGTTGTTTTGTTTCAAACCCATGTAAAGAGGAAGCATTACACCATGCTCGTCTGCTGTGGTAGCCTTCCCCCTCCGTATTTTCAACTATTTTCAAGAGAATGTGACGTATTTGGTATTTCTAGGTCATTTTTTTTGTAGCATTTGTGTTTGAGATGATAGTATGCATTGTATTTCATTTCTGGGGCCTGTTTCATAAAGATCGATCTTACGATTGATCTTAAGGTTGATGCAATTCAGAAAAGTTAAGCTCAATCTACTAAAAACGTGTGCTTGAAGTCAAGCGTAGGTATCTTTATGAAATAACATGATAAATATTCATCTTACGTTTGACTCACCGAGTTACGCTTGAAAATCAAACGTAAGATCAATCGCATCTCTGTATGAAACGGGCCCCTGTTCTCATCAAAAGCTTGATGAATAACGTAATAATATTTCCTGCTTTCTACTTAATTGTAAAAGGCATTAGAAGGATGATCTGTTTGTGGACAAATATCAGTAGCACTGGCAATTTGGCGTATACGGCGTTGTGGGTGAGGCGTTAAGGCGGTATGCTCCGAATATCCTATTAGTTATCTAATATGCCAAGCTGAGAAAATGAATACCTCTAGAAAGGAAATCAAACATTTTCTCAATGAGACAAGTGGACCGTGATGCGTTCGATCAGGATGTTTCCAGTGACGCCGACTTGAGCATCGCTGAAAAAATCCCGAAGCGGTCAGCTCTATCTAATGCCCAGTTCGAATTTCAACCACCTGTCTCCCAACCCGTGGTGTGACGGCTGCACTGAGATGGGCGTTCATTACCCCCTTTTTTCTCAGACACTGGCACGCGACAATTCTCACTGGTATTAAAGGCATCGCTCTGGCATCATCCATTCTGTTCCAGGCATCCTCATGGCGTACCTTCCCTGCCGCGAAAATGATATAATCGCCGGTCTCGAAGAATATTGTGACGCTGCTGGTCCCTCAGTATTGTTTCGGTCACTGGTGATGTCGAGATAAATGCAGCCCTCTTTCACGAGCCTCTTTCACGCGCTGACGTGCATCCATAGTCATAAATGGCATGGACCATTAAGGGGCATCGATATCATTATGGCAATCATGCCCATGAGAATTCGAAAATTGTTGAAATGCTTTACTCCTACGGCAGTCTGAAAATGGGGAGTCAGCTTGTCGAAAGTGGGAATCGATTAGGTGCACAGGTGAATAGCGTCTTTTTGCCAGACATCAGTCTGATGATATTCGACACGTGTATGCTTTTTAATGACTGTGTTCGCGGATTCCACTCTAGACTTGATGTACCCTGTGACGCTATGAGCCTATGATTGGTTCTAAAGTAGGGCCTGAAACTCACGAGTGGTCAACGCCTGCTTGCGCCAAAAACAAGTTCATTACTCTGTGGATATTAATACGCGTCGTTTCAATCTCTGACGACAAAATATCGATCTAGAATGTAATGCATGTAACGCATACGACTGTTACATCAATCATTGTTGCAATCCGCCGCATTTTGTAAACAACATTCCATATAATCATCAATCGCCTGCATCCCTGTCGTTGGAACAATTCCGGGCATGCATTTATGGACAAGGAATCGAAAAGGCGGCAAGTAGGTGGAACTCTGCTGATGTAGACATGACAGACGCGGTGGGGTACAATTACCGTCGATTGCCGGTAAACCGAGGATTCACGCCTGCCAGATTTTGGCTCTGGAAATGTCACGATTCTCGGAGGCACGGGCATGGTAAAGCCCGTGTCGTTGGTAGAAGACACAACACTCACGCCCGTCAGACTACTCAATAAACTGGTAATTCAATCTTTTTCTTTCGCCTACGCATGGATCATAAACTGAAGCTAATGCGTTCGACGGTTTACTTAGCCGCTTCCTCTCGCTTTTTTTGTTTGGTCTTGCCCCTGACGCAAAGCCATGATAAAATGGTAAAACAAAGACCTGTTGGATAAGAATAAAAATAGAAAGAAGAAGCAGAAGGAGGAGAAGAAGAATTGCTGAGCTGGCATAAAGAAAAAAAATGTCCCCTAAATGTCACTTACCTGTGATGATCTGCTTGTACACCATTGTATGGCATGATTGCTTATGACGGATTCTTGTAAATTGCCTCCATGTCGCTTCTGTGTTACATTTCACCTGAGAGTTGAAAACAAGATGATATTATTTTGTCAGTGTGGGTTTCAACGTCTATGGGGAGTTTTTTTCCCTTTTTGTATGGAAGAGATTATCTCTCCTTTTCTTGGTCTTGCCTTTTCATCTTAAAATGAATCAGCAATATGGAGCGCCCCTTTATGCAAATATTTTGTAAGAATATCCTACCAATCCGTGAAATCAAAGAATCGTGACTTTCCCCAAAGCATATTTCTGTTACGTTCATCCGATCCGACTCGAGAAGTTAGTTGCGGAGCCATCAGGGGAGACAAATCTCAGTCAGCGATTAATTGACGACGGAAGCGCAACAAGCTGATTGCATCGCCAGCATGACTCACGGACCACCTGACTGTATAGCTAAGAAACCTCCCTGTGTCTACCAATACATTGACATTAGGAATTATTTCATGTCGACAACGTCAGCAATGACTTCAGTAGTTATTATATGTTTTAATTATGAATACGGGCTTGTCATTTAACGAATACTTTTACATGTCGAGAGTAAAACGAGGTTACTAGGTTCTAGCGCTCTATGTTGTAGGTCTCTGGACGTCATGACACATTCTATCGTCTGTCTTTGAAACGTGTACACACGTACATCATATCATCGAGTATACAACGTTTTTGCATATACAAAAGCCACATATGATATTTAAGAGACATAAGACAAGTGCCATATACAACTAGTAAAAAATGTCCCCCTCTCGTTGCTGAAAGTGTCTTAATCTTCTAGCAACCTTATTTTCAATCTGCTGCTACGTATCACGTCTGTCATACTTCGTCAAAAGAAGCAATCACGTGCAAATCTTCATACGCATCCGAAAATACACAGGTCTTGTTTTCAATGAGATACGATTTTTTCATTTTCTTTTACTCATACTTAACGATATGCAGGTTTGGCTTAAAAAATTGACTTATTTTCATACTCCCCGTCAGTGTCGATAGTACTCATGGTGACTTTGTGGTCGTCCCCTCACTGCAATTAAAGTAACAACAACAACAAACCAGTTAGTTAACCAAAACTTAGTGTAACTAAGCGGTGGTGCTTCTCAAGAGACTGGTTTAAGGCATCGTACTAACTCTGGCTCAACGGACTGGCTGCATGATTTAACGCACTATATACAGTATATATATATATATATATATATATATATTATATATATATATGATCGTTATTACTTGGGTTAAAGTTAATCAAATGACGAGGAAAACATTGGAAGACGTAACAACACAGAAATAACAAAATCATTACATCAATAGCAGCCTACAAGACTTAAAATAATAATAACGATAGTAATTAGTTGTAGAAGCAGTAGTAGTAATAATAATAGTAATAACAATAATACTAATAATAACGATATAATATCAACAATAATGATAATAATAGATAATCATAATCATAATCATAATAAATGAATATGCAGGGCAAATGAAAGGTTAGGCATAGAAAAAACATACGAATGCCAACGAAAAGTACAACACATTGTAAAGTTCTGTTTGGATCTCAATTCAAAATACCCCCATAAATGATGAAAAAAAAACCTCTCTAAATGTTATCATGATAATTGTTGAGTACAAAGAATTGACCTTACATTCAACCGGGAATGGGTATATGGAGCATGCTAAAAATAAAAACGCAAAAACAAAACTCTCACCACTAAAAATCATTATTCTTATTATATATATATATAATGTAACAATACAATATACACACTGATTAAAGAAAGAAACGAATTAGGGCCCCAGGGGTATATGCTTAATTTAGCAAAAATACACACGTGGATGCATTGGAGGTGGATATATGATGGGTGTGGGCATGAGATGACTTGTCGTATACGGGCAAACTCCAACGTGCTTGTTTGTGAGTATACATATATATATACATTTTTTTTTTTTTGCGAAAGAAGTCACCGCTACAACAGCTTTTTGGCTTTCTCATGTCTATATACATACTATATGTGTATATATATATATATATATATATATATATATATATATATATATTTACAGTGTATAGCGCGAGAGTATCAAATATCAAGTCTGATTAGTTTCACTGCTCTCTATCTTTCTATATATATACATATATTATTTATTTCCGTTTTACTTCAACAGGGTAGCCCTTTCAGTTAAAAAACTGCTTTACCAAGGGGCCCTGCACAATAAAAAGATACAAAACATATATTCAAATGCACAACGTTACAATCAATCAAAACAAACGTAAACATATCAACCAGATAGCAAACAAAAGAAGAAGGATGTGTTACAAAATCATACTGTGATAAAAATACAGCGTGAATAAGAATGAAAGAAACCGAGAGAATATAAAACGCGAGTTAACAAACAACAATAATAACAACAACAACAGAACAAATGATATGTCAGTTCAAGGTGTCATAGAAATAAACATATTTGTATTGCACTCTGCATTCTTCCCAGTAAAATATCACAATAGGGTTAAAACTTGAGAGATAAAATTCTACTCTGATTTGTAAATATAGAACAAGATGACAAAACTTGCATAAAACGAGGTAAGTCGTTCCAAAGGTTTGAACCTTGATAATGCAGAGATCTCTAATATTCCGTACGGGGTGTATCAATTTTCAGTGGGCAAGAGAGTGTATATCGAGTTCGCAAATTGACATGACGAAAAACAACTATTTCTTTTAGATACACTGGCACCATATCATTGATCAATCTATACATAATAAGATACGTCTAGCATTGCCTCCTTTGTATAATCGTTTGCCAGTTTGATTGTCTTAAAAGAGTAGTACTGGATATTGAAAAATCAGCATTTAAAACCAAACGAGCATATCTATTTTGCAATTTTTGGAATTTCTTGATATTCCACTTTGTACTTCTGCCCCAGATTACAAAGACCATATTCAATATGCGGCAAGATTAATGCATTATATAATATAATTAGAATATTTCGTGGAATGTTCTTTCTTAACTGTATAATACATACTAATACATACATACATACATACATACATGTATTGTCGTAAATGTCAGGTTTCCTTGTCTGTGTGTGTCCGATGCAAACTGGTCAATCTGGGAGACACTTACAATTGCTACATATTGTGTGATAATCCACTGTCAGACTATTCTAAAGAATACTTCGCGGCGTTCAACCAAGTCTTTTACAGCTGCATGTTTCGGAAGCATCGGTTGTCGAACTATGACTATACAGGATGATTCAGTTAGATACACGGAGATTGGCAATTTTTCTCTTGTGTTTGTGGGCTGAGTATGGCGTTTCTCAGCTAATGTGCGCAAACGCCTTCAGACACAATGTTGGTACACGTTTGTCATGACGTCTTTTCAGTATCATTAGCAATATAACCAACTAGTTACCGACAAAGGTGATTTTCGTTTCATTTCAGCTGCAATGAACGCGTCACAAGATAACTAGGCATAAGCTGTTACACGTTACAGTGGGACTGTCTGTTAACTGTAGTATATTGATTCTCTAATGATAAAATAACAACACAGGATAAAACAAAATATCCCATTGATTTGTATTACTCGTTCGTTCTCTCTCGTGTGGCCAGCCGTCTAATATGTTGTTCTTCTAATCAACAGTTGACGTATTAGTGACACCTTATTTGTGTTTTTTAACTTATTCACTGAGTAATTGAATTGTGTCTGGCAAGATTTTTTTAATCCCATTTGGAACATCGTAAACGAGCATTTGATCAATTTTTATGAGAGTGAATTTTCCAACTGCTCCACTAAAGAAAAACGATGGTTGAATGGGTTTTACACATAAACCCCAACAATGAAATGTGATATCTGGAACAAACAATAATAAGTTGATAATCATATGCAGGCATTACATTTCGAGAGCTTAGTTTTATGCAGACAACCTACATTTGTGAATGAAAATTGTGAAACAAACGTGTCTTTACTCTATTTATTATATTGGTTTTTTGAGAATTGTTTTGGGTAATTGCAATTGATAACTTTGCACGTCACGTAAAAATTCAAGTAAATATTCATGAGAAATATAGTTCCTGGAGTGTGCTCGGAAATCTTTTGTAAAACCTCGCATTATGAATACAAAAAAAAAGTAAAGTAGAGAACTTGTTCCTATTACCTCCTACACCCATATCGATCCATTTACCGCTACGTAGAACTCTTTCTTTTCATTCTTATATATCGAGCCAACACTATACCTAAGCTCCATAATCATAAATGTTCATTCTGGGTGCATAGACCTAGCATAGACAAAATACGTCATTTTACATCAGTATAAGGTTTGCTCAAGTATCTTGCGCTACCTCGTGGAGAAACGTTCCGAGGTTTCATCTACTGTATACCCTTTTTTTGCCACATGCGTCTGCTAGATGCATATTCCAGAAGCTTGTAAAAGCTGATAGAGGGGAAGTGTTTGCGCGTCAGTGCTTCAGACAACACCCTTAATTCAACATTTATTAGGTTGTCCGACATGCCAATAAGAATTGGCCCCATTTTCCGTTGCCCGAGGACCACTCTTTGACGGTCTCACAAAGTCAGGTAGATGTAAGTTTCATGCCTCCTGTGACAGGAAAAAAAAGTAGAAACGAAAATTCTGACAACCGTACAAAATAGATTTGACTGTATTATAGCGTAGGTTTGATTGCACACATGTATAACCATCAAAAGCTGTGAAGAAGAGAGCGTTTAATCGGAAACAGCAAACTGATGTGTTGTTTGTGTAACAATATCACTTGGCATCAGTGTTAACTGTTTGGTAAGATATTCCTCGTCATTGGAGGGTTTTTCTTTCCAAGAATTTGACTTGATTAAGACAAACAAACTGTAGAAGAATAGTATTTCTACTTAATTTAGCCTTTCATTTATTCAACTATTGGAGGCGTATTTATCAAAAGTGAGTGAAATAACCAGTTGAGGTTTTATACTATCAGGGCATTTTGAATGTCTGTCATAGCGACGGCCATGTGTTTTTCTTATCAATGAACAATGTAACTTGCATCACTTTGGTTGACGTCTGAGTTAAACAAATGTCACCAGTCTATGAAGTCTTAAACAGGCTTAGGACATAATCATGCTCTTGCAGATAATAGCGTAGAGACATAATCATGTAGTACTCGTTTACATGTACAACATTACTCTTAACATTATTGCATAGTACATCGAAAAGAAAAATTAAATCGTTTGGCCAAAGAAACAAAATTTAAAACTGTTATATACATGTACTTCCATGTCCATTTCTACTAATTTATCACAAGTATCCCTTCACTCTTCTAGTCTCTTGCCCCTATCTCCTCTCCGTCTCCCATCCTTCCATTTTTCCTCTGTTCCCCCTTTCTTCCCTTTTTCACTCTGTCACACTATGCTATTTCCCCTCCCCACGACCTCACTCTTTTGCTGTCCCACCTTTTTTCTCTCTAACGCATTACTCTTTCTCTACATCCGTATCTCTTACTTCTCTATGTATCTTCTTGTCATTCATTTCCCATTTTCCTTTTTTTTTGGCTTCCTCTTTTTCTTTCGAGTTATTTTTTTAAAAGCCTGCAAATATCACATCTTATAATCTTATATATCTTCATATGTGTAAGAAAACCAGACCTCAATTCTTTTCATTATAGTGTTAGCAGAGTATTAACGTTGGTTTTGAAGATAACATACTACGTAACATCGATATATCAGACACGATCATGAATATAGCCTTTTTGTTGCTATTTTTCCAAGATTTCCAGTAATTCGACTATCGATTCTGCTATTAAGGGGTGCGTTTATCAACTTCTTTTCTCGGCAGAAACAGGTTATCCAAACAGCTTTCAAGGAATTTTTTACGAGTTGATAGACGCAAACAGCTGTTTTGAAAGCCCTTTAGGAAAGCCTTTACGAAAGGGTGCGTTTATCAACTCCTTTTCTCGGCAGAAAACAGGTTATCCACACAGCTTTCAAGGAATTTTTACGAGTTTGATAAACTCAAAGCTGTTTTGAAAGCCCTTTAGGAAAGCCTTTTCGAAAGCCCCAAATTTGTGGCTATCCAAACAGGTTTCCTAAACAGGTTTTCAGAAACCTTTCTTCGTAAAAGCCTTTTGGAAGTTGATAAACGCAAAGCTGTTTGAAACGGCATTGTAGTCTTGTACTTCAGCACGCCTTATGACCTCTTCTCCTCGGGTCGAATTGCGCAACGCAGCTGTACAAGTGACAGGCCAGTTAAAAAAATTGTGTTCGCCACGAGAGTTGATAAACGCAACAATTTTGAAAGCCGTTTCTAAAGGGATTTGGAAAGGGCTATCGAAAACCGTTTAAACAGGGAAAGGTGATAAACGCAGCCAAAGTCTCATGCCGCCACTCAGAAATATTTGAAAGTATGTGCTAAACTGGAGCCGCCTCACAGATAGGAAGACAATTGATTCATGTGGCATTGCATCATGACTCGTCACT
Source organism: Diadema antillarum (assembly GCF_040938485.1). Lineage (NCBI taxonomy): Eukaryota > Metazoa > Echinodermata > Echinoidea > Diadematoida > Diadematidae > Diadema > Diadema antillarum. The sequence continues at coordinate 50,086 of NW_027273210.1, forward strand.
CTCAAAGGAAGATATGTCTTTATGATTGGTAATTGCTTTACGCCGTCCCTTCTTAGAAAACAAGCGCGGCATATTACTTAGTAATAGTACAGGCAGTCAGGGCTTTGGAAAGGGCTCTCGAAAAGGGCTATGGAAAGGGCTTTCGAAAGGGCTATCGAAAGGGCTATCGAAAGTCGTTTAAACAGGGGAAAGTATTAAAACGCAGCCTAAGATGCGTTTATACCTCTTATTCACTGCACTCACTCATATCAAGGCGTTTTGTCGTATTAAAAGACGTCAGAGGGTACGGCAACTTTTTTCAAACACTTCCCCGGTGTACATTCACTTCCGTAGAATTTCTGGCGGGCTTTACTTCCGTCTTTGAAAATATTTTTTTTTTCAATGAATGCAAGAAAACATCATGTCTGAAATTACATCGTTCTTTTCCAATGTCATTTTACAGATATTCAGCATTATGCAAAAGCCCGTAATGATTACCTAAAAAATGGAGATTGAATCTCAGCCGTTTCGCCTATCGACGGAGGTTGTCATCAAAAAGTTGGGGTCAATGAATTTACAGAAATATACCATACTGCTGGGAAACAAAATGGCGACTGAGCACCATGCCAAATCACAATTTTGATTCACAGCTTTAATTGTACTAGCTTTAAGAAGTCTCGCTGCATGACTAGTAAGGGCGAACCTCGTATCTCCACAAAACTCTCGTGACCTTTAGCTGTATAGAGGGTCTGTCTAACAAC
>NW_027273211.1:0-40674 GCF_040938485.1 Diadema antillarum
TTAATGGGATTGCAGTGATTTCATGAATTATTTCGGCTCAAATCTTTTTTGATGCACGCACCAGAAGAGTTGAAAATGCATTCATTATTTTTCTCCCGAATATCTCTTCGCATTTGTGCATGCGTTTTTTATGCCTCCGCCAACGAAGTGGCCGGAGGCATTATGTTTTCGGGTCGTCCGTCCGTCCGTCCGTCCGTCCCGTTTTGTATTTGTCGATATCTCAAGAACCGTGTGGTGGTTTTACATCAAACTTGGTACGAGGGTATATCCTGGGGGGATAATACTTTGTTTGGATTTTAGGGTCACGGGGTCAAAGGTCAAAGGTCACAGGTTATTTTGTGAAAAAAAGGTTGAAATTTCATGTTTTTCTCCATATCTCGCAAATGGTTCAAGGTATCTTCATGGAACTTAGTATATATGCATGTACCGATGGGCAGTGATTATCTAGGGAAGTTGGGGGTCATGGGTCAAAGGTCAGGGGTCAAAGGTCAAGGTCAACTCCTCAAAATATCACTACTTTCCTTATATTTATGCAATGCCTGAAGGATTTTTTTAAACTTGATGTATGCATGTATTACCCAATATATATTCTGTGGGAAGTTTCTTGCCAAAAGGTCAAAGGTCAAAAGGTCAAAGGTCAAGTGAAAGTGCGAAATTGCACTTTTTCCTCCATATCTTGAAAGTAACTCAAGGTATCATCATGAAACTTACATATTGTATGTTCTACCTAACAGTGTTTCTCTTTGGAACTGTGAGGTCAAAGGTCAAAGGCCAGGTTTAGATAATACTATTTTACCATTTGATACTGAAATTATACTTTTTCTCAATACCTTGAAAATTACTCAATGCATAAACTTATAAAAGGGTCAAAAGTCAAGTAAAAATCATCAGTTCCCCAAATACCTGTACTCTGACGTTTTAATCATTCATCCAATTGAACCTAGTTGTAGGAAAGTGAACATTCAGCACATTTGTGGCAAACCTGTCATTTTAATATTTTGCCAATTGTGTGAAACTGTCATCACACATTGTCAAGACATTGTACTATAGACCTATTAGGAGAACCATGCATTATGGCGGAGGCATACTAGTTGCCGTAGCGACACTTCTAGTTTAAAATACGCAACATGCAGGCCCTAATTCGAGATCCTTCTTGCACCTACCGTTTCCTCAAAATTCAACGGGATTGCGATGATTTCATGGATTATTATTCGGCTGTAATCTTATGATGCACGCACCAAGAGGGGCTGAAAATGTGTCCTTTATTTTTTTCCCGATAGATTCTTCGAATTTCGTAAATGCGTTCTTAAAAGATATACAACACGGCCGAATTCGTGATTCTTTTTGCGCCTATTGCTTCCTCAGACTTCAACGGGATTGCGATGATTTCATGGATTATTATTCGGCTGTAACATTTATGATGCAGGCGCCAAAAGGCATTGAAAATTTGTCTTTTATTTTTCTCCCGATAATCTCTTTGCATTTTGTGCATGCGTTCCTAAAAGATATACGACACGGTCGGCCGAATTCATGATCCTTTTTTAGCCTATTTCTTCCTCAAAATCAGCGGATTGCGTTGACTTCATGAATTATTTCGGCTGTAATCTTTTGTGATGCACGCACCACAAGGGTTGAAAATGCATTCTTTATTTTTCTCCTGAAAATCTCTTCAGAATTGTTCATGCGTTTTTTTTGAAAAATACACAGCATGCAGGTCGAATTCGAGATCCTTCTTGCGCCTATTGTTTCCACAAATTTCAATGGGATTGCGATGATTTGATATTCGGCTGTAATCTTTATGATGCACGCGCCAGAAGGGGTTGAAAATGTGTCCTTTTTTTCTCCCAATAATCTCTTCGGCTGAATATCACGATCTTTTTTGCGCTTATTTCTAACACAAATATCAGCGGGATTGCGATGATTTCGTGAATTATTTCCGCTGTAATCTGTTGTGATGCACGCACCAGAAGAGTTGAAAATGCATTCTTTAGGCCTATTTTTTTCCCGATAATCTCTTCACATTTGTGCATGCGTTTTTGATAACCAACACGGCATGCAGGACCGAATTCAAGATCCTTTTTGCGCCTATTGTTTCCTCAAATTTCAACGGGACTGCGATGATTTTATGAATTATTTTTTCTCCAGATAATCTCGTCACATTTTGTGCATGCGATCTGGAAAGGTACATGGCAGGACCGATTTCGTGATCCTTTTTGCGCCTATCTTCAATGCTAAATATTTTTGATAATTTTTCTAAAAATCGGCACAGGTAAACTAGTTCTAACATGTCAACTGCCACTCCGCTGGGAAGCCGGGATCGGATCTTGGGTTAAAAAAAATAATGAGTGAAATGACCACAGAAATGCGTGCACCTCTAGGCCTATCAATACATACACCAGCTTGTCTGGCATGACCGCTGATCACAAGCAAATGAACGAACAAGCGCGTCGGGAAGTACCGGTATGCATTTCAGGGGGGTGTTTCATCAACGTTTGTCAGCGCTGACAGTTGAGAATTTCAGCAAAATCCTTGGTTTTGATTGGCTGAGATGCTCTGGTCACTGACAGTTACTATGGTGATTCAAGTTGTCAGCACTGACAAACATTGATGAAACACCCCCAGCAGTTACCGTACTTATACACGTACTTTCCATGTATTGCATGGCATGGCAGCACGTGAGCAGCGCCAATGCGCAAGCTAGCGTGAATAACCAACTCGTAGTGTCTACTGCTAATGCTCAAAACTAATGTTTACTGTACAAATTACTCCGGTAGACATAAACGAAAACTTGCAAAACACTTGTTGAACAATGCGGTATATTGCATTCCATTTCTCCCTGATCGGGACTGCTCTTTTTCTTTCTACTAACCCCGCCAATGCTATTTTTTACTGGTCATGTCGGACTGGTAACTTGTGGATTTCCTGAAAAGTTATCGGTCCGACAGTGACTTTTACCGGTCTTTGACCGTCGGACCGGCGCCAGTGTGCAGCCCTGATATACACGTGTACAAATGTCATGTATTACCCAATAGAGATTCTCCGCGAAGTTTCTTGCCACAAGGTCAAAGGTCAAGTGAAAGTGCTAGATTTCACTTCTTCATATCTCAAAAGTGACTCAAGGTATCATCATAAAACTTAGGAGTAAAATGCATGTTCTACAGTAATCTATTCAGGAATTCTCGTGGGAAGTTTAGGGTCATAGGGTCAAAATGGAGGTTCATAGGCCAGTTAAAGTGCTAAAATTTTACTACCTGTATTTAATACTCAAATTAAACTTTTTCTCCATACCTTGAAAATTACTTAATGCATAAACTTATAAAAGCCCTGGTCAAAAGTCAAGTAAAGATCCTCAAATCCCCAAACACCTGCACTCTTACACAATTTATAGCAAACTTAGTTCAAAGTGAATGTTCAACACATTTGTGACAAGCGTGTTATTTTGATATTTTGTCGTGAAACTGTCAATACACATTGTCAAGACATTGTACTATAAACCTATTAGGAGAACCATGCATTATGGCGGAGGCATACTGGTTGCATAGCGACATTTCTAGTTATACATTGTTTGTATCATTTAAAGCTGAGAGTCAGCTCTTTCACAATCTGCCCTTAACCCGTTCCTTCCGCAATTTTCTAAATACCTTTTACGTCCCCAAAGGAGATTCTTTTTGCCTGTCGACAGAGAACGGTCAACTACATGTGCCCTTGAACAATAGAAATATCGATTGGGTGCGATGAATGAAGAGAGCATGCACTGATGGGCTCACAGGCTCTTTTGTTCCACATAAATCAGGCTCCAGAATGCGATGACTAGGGTCAGCGAACACAAATATCTACTGTGATTAGCTTTGACGCTAATGTACATATTCATGCGAGTTTTGTAGCAGAGCAAGGCAAACTAAATCAGAACAGAGTTAAAAATACTGTGATATACGAATTCATCCAACAGAAAAAGAACAAGTGCCGATAGAATAAACTCTGAACTTTTTATCAAACCCATTTTGGGGGACTTTATAACACAAAGAAACATGAATTTAGGCCACGAAAGCAGGCACTCTTGTCCTCATCTTGGGAACAGGTTCCCGTACGTACAGCGTCCTCGCCAGAAAATGAAGTACGCGTGGCGGAAAAGTGCCGTCAGGTTGTTTGAAATATTTACGCGTGGTGGCTCAAACTGAACATGTGGTCGGGTCGTCGGGGGAAGAAACGGCGCTTACACACCGACGTGCGCGTGCGAGAGAAGCATGCAAAAACAAAACAAAAGCAAAAAAGAGAGAGAGAAAGGGACAAACTTGGTGCGATATCGCACTGTCGACTCCGCTTTATAACGTTACAGCTTCGTAGCTAAAAAAATGGTACTAAAAGTGTCCGAAATCATCCCTCCGTTGGTAACAAATTTTATATATGCAGGGCTCGACACTAACGATGGCCCGGGGTCACCAAAAAAGTCGGATGTTTGCCTTTGCTTTTGGAAATGAACAGCGGTAACAATCGGCTCCATACGATGCCAAGATAACTGTCAGATGTTTGCTTTTAAATTTCGAAATGAATAAGAATAACATTTAGTTGCGTTCGATGGTAAATTTAATGTTTGATGTTTGCTTTGACATTCGGAAATGAATAACAATAGTATTCAACTCCGTACCATGATGAAATGAATGCCGGAAGTTTGTTCTTACGTTCGAAAGTAAATACATGTAACAATAAACCGTTTATTAAAATTTAGCTCCGGAAGATACTAAAATAAATGTCGAATGTTCCCTTTGACGTTCGGAAATGAATAACAATACCATTCAACTCCGTACGATGATGAAATAAATGTCTGATATTTGCTTTTACGTTCGAAAGTAAATAACAATATTTTTCAGTTCCGAAAGATGCTAAAATAAATATCAGATTTCTTTTACGTTCGGAAGTGAATAGCAGTAATATTCTGCTCCATACGATGCTAGAATAACTGTCGGATGTTTGCTTTTGAATTTCGAAATGAATAAAAGTAACGTTCAGCTGCATTTGTTGATAAAGTAAATATCTGATGTCTGCCTTAACGTTCAAAAATCAAAAATAGTATAACATTCGGCTCCGTAAGATGCTAAAATAATTTACAGGCAATTCATTTTCACTTTTGGAAGTGGACAGCAGTAATATTCGGCTCCGTACGATAATAAAATAAATGTCGCATGTTTGCCTTTGCTTTTGGAAATGAACAGCAGTAACAATCGGCTCCATACGATGCCAAGATAACTGTCGGATGTTTGCCTTTAAATTTTGAAAAATGAATAACAGTAACATTTAGTTGCGTTCGATGGTAAATTTGATGTTTGATGTTTGCTTTGAAATTCGGAAATGAATTACAATAGTATTCAACTCCGTACGATGATAAAATGAATGCCGGAAGTTTGTTTTTACGTTCGAAGGTATAAATAACAATAAAATTTAGCTCCGGAAGAAGCTAAAATAAATGTCAGATGAGTGCTTTTACGTTCGGAAGTGAATAGCAGTAAATATTCTGCTCCATACGATGCTAAAATAACTGTTTGCTTTTAAATTTCGAAATGAATAACAGTAACATTAAGCTGCGTTTGATGATAAAGTAAATATCTGATGTCTGCCTTGACGTCCAAAAATCAAAAATAGTATAACATTCGGCTCCGTACGATGCTAAAATCATTTCCAGATGATTCATTTCACTTTCGGAAGTGGACAGCAGTAACATTCGGCTCAGTACGATAATAAATAATGTCGGATGTTTGCTTTCACGTTTGGAACTGAATAGGTAAGGATAACATTCATGAAGCTCCGTAAGGTGCTAAAATGAATGTCGGTTGTTGCTTTTAAATTTTAAAATCATTTATGGTATAATTCGGCTCCGTAAGGTGCTAAAATATCAGTAAATGTTGGATGATTGCTTCTACAATCAGAAATGAATGACAGTAACTTTCGGCTCTTTACAATGCTAAAACAAATGTCGGATGTTTACAAATGTCTGCAAATGATCCCACTTTCTAATTTCAAACGTAAATTTTGATCAAATAAACAGGCATTAACTTTTATAGTAATCTATAAGCCTATTTGCTAAATCTTAGAACTCTGAATAACGGTAAGATGATTGATTTTTTTATTCATTTATTTCAGACATGGGTATATACCTGTATCACTCCAGTCATACTTTCTTTTTATTTTTCTAACGGACCGGTATCACACTGCAACGCTGCGATTAGCTTAGCTCCGCGTCGCTGAAAATGTGACTTATAGTCTGCGAAATCATCTTTTCTTTCATGACAATAGTGGATACCTATCACTTAATTAAGTATCGGTTTGCATCATTTTTTTTTTTTACACTTTGCTTTGCGTTTCTTTTTTATTTTAAGGATTGCACTGATTTGAAGGGAAAAAAGGAAGAAACTATTGGTGCTACTAGCCTATAACGAAGCATCAACCCACCATAAAAGCTGCGTTTACGTTAACTTTGTGTTGCTGAAAATGTGACTAAAAGTCTTTGTAATTATCTTTCCTTTAATACAATATTGTTGATACTTGTCACGTAATAAAGTGCAAGTTTGCATCGCTTTCATCCTTTATTTTTGTGAGTTTCTTTCTCTATTTCAAGTCTCACACGATTAAGAAGAAAAATGAGCAAAGGAAGAAGTTTTGAAAAAGAAAAGAAAAAGAAGAAAATATTGATGGAAGTATAACAAAACGTCATCGCGGTATCAAAGCAGCGTTTATAGATTAAAGGACAAGTTCACCTTCATTAACATAAGGATTGAGAGAATGTAGCAATATTAGTAGAGCACATCATTGAAAGTTTGACGAAAATCGGACAATCCGTTCAAAAGTTAAGCTTTTGAGAGATTCCTTTTAAAAATTAATAAATATTGTTTAACATGTTTATTTCAGCTCCATATTGCAATTTTACTGAATAACAATTTTTGCAGTACTTCGTGTGAGATTTCATCAGTAAATTGACATGTGTAGTTCGTTTTGCTAAAGTCGGAGGTTGGCACCTGTGACGTATGCCAAATTGTGTGGATCGTTCCTTGGCTTGCTTGTTTTCATTTTTGTCAAAAAATCATTACAGGCTTATCCTGGGTTTTAGAATCCTCTCTTTCCAGTTGTAGGCATCAAAAAATGTAGATTAGAATTATCAGACAAGTAGAAAATGTCAGTACAGGTTTCTTTTAACACCAGAAAAGACCACGAAAGGAAGCATAAAATAAGGCCCCCAAACATCTTCGCGTGAAGTGTGAACGGAGTCAAATGATTCCAAGAATGAAAAAAAAGAAGTCTTTCGTTAAATCCTTGGATCCAGCCTCACAGAATTTTCGTTGAACTGGCGTATGGTAGCGTACTATTGCCTAGGCATGGCGTACAGAAGTGTAGTGTTGCGTAAACTTGCGTATAAACTGCGTTTGGGCGTCCAGTGCTCTACTCCGAACGTACGCGAAAAAAAATCACTATGATTATTTTTTCTCTTATCCCGCGTACCCCTTTGCATATTATTACGTAGCCCGGCGTAGGCACAGCGTAGGGTAACGTAAGCTCGGCGCAATAGCTACAAAACACTACGCCAACTCCACGCAAACCCGGTGTGAAAGCCCCTTAAAAATGCTGCGCCCCTTAAAAATGCTGCGAAACACCTCATTTCGATAGCAGTTTCAAGGTCACTTAGCCCCGTCACACTATCAGCGAGGTATACCTATTAGCATACATCTTTTGGGTTGGGGTTTTTTTTTTCTCGAAATTTGACAAAATCTAGTGTTCAGCGAACTGGCGAACGTAGCAGACGTACTCTTAACTAATTATGAGCGTATTCTAATCGTATTACTAGCGTATCGGAGGAATTGCTTGTAAAGCCCCTTTTACATTTTCAATATTGCTTCACTGATGACCACGGATCGTCATCCGTGGTGTTCCGGCATGCAAAATAGCGATTTTCCTCTCAATGCCGGCGTGAATACGATCCCAACTGGGTGTCTACACGGAAAAGTACGGAGGCTACTCGGATAAGTACGGTGCCTACACGGACAGACACGGAATGAACGCGGACCACAGCGGAAACGATACGGAGCAAACACGGATATCAAGGAAGAGCACGGATGCAACTGGGTCCCTTCGCGGTCTTTACACGGATATCCCCAAAATGTTGACAGATGACATTTTGCTTTTGCTTTTGATACTTTATCATTCTCGGGCGGCATGCCTCCAGAGCTAAGTATTACAAGCACACCAGAAAATCTACAGCAGCCTACATACGCCTCTGCTCATGCGGCTTGTCGACATCATAAAGGCAAATCTCTTTGTTGCAAACTCTCATTTTGCAGGAGCATCATGACATAAACAAAGCAAAACAAAACAAACAAATCAAAACACAAAAAACAGCAAGGAGATGCGTGTGGGTCACTGCAGCTTCTCAGGCGACCACTATACGAACAGTATGAGGGGTTGATGGCTGTACTGATGGGGGAAGATGTGAGCAAATCTCGTGGACTTTATGAGCTTGTATTGGCAAAATAGACGAATTTTTCATCCCAGATGGAGCCGATGCTAATGCTACAGTCAAACACGGCCGGGTCACAAAACGGATTTGATCCGGGTGAAAATGAGCCGGATTAGTCCCGGAATGGAGGGGTAATCTATGCTATATAGTCACACACGGCCGGATTTCGAACTGGGTCCATACGGAATTAAAACCGTATTGACCCGTATCAAACCGTATAAAAATCCGCGTTAAATCCTTAACTGAATCCTTTTCAACCCCTATATCGACCCGTGTCAACCCGCTTCGACCCGTACCGACCCGGATGTAAACCGTGTCATCATCCGTCGCATGAAGGCAATGCGGTATACGCCAAGGGTCCATACGGTTTTACGCTGCCGGTTGGCTGCGGGTTGCAGCGGGTCGATGCAAGTCAATGCGGTTGAACCGGGTCAATTCGGATATCAATACGGAATTGAAATCCGTGAGAAAATTTTGAACATGACCAAAAATTTTTCACCACCGTATCGTAGCCCCCGGAAGCCATCAGGAATTGACACGGGTTACGATACGGGTCAGTGCGGGTCTCTACGGCTCGAACCGGGTCGATACGGTTTTAATTCCTTATGGAACCGGTTCGAAATCCGGCCGTGTGTAACTGTAGCATAATACGGACGTCCAATGTCTTCTTGGATTGTCCCGGAATGAGTACGGAGGCAACACGGAGTAGCCGGTGCCTACAAGGAAGTAATACGGAGGCAACACGGAGTAGACGGTGCAAACAAGGAAGAGTTCGTATTGATTTTCATCCGTGACGTCCGGGATGAAAAATTAAAGCGGCCTTCCCACATACAGGTAACGTATTTATTTGGCGGATTGCTGGCGGATGCAACGGGAAAAATGCAGTGCACGGGTGAGTCGCTGGGTGTGCAGGATGTCCGCTGACTGCCCGGCGGCTGTCAGGCGGGTGATACGCCGAATTCGGTGCAGACGAGCAGGGGTTAGGCCCGGCTGTGACGGACGATCCGTCGGGTTGTACGGATCAGTCGGCGGATACAAGGAGTACAGTAGGGATGCCTCTAGGGACTCGTCGGAAAGGACAGCTAATACGGCGACCGTCCGCCGACTGTCCGCCGACTATCCGTGACGCATCCCTGCACACCCGGCATGGAGCCGTGGTGGATCCGACGACTTCACACGCCACGTGTCTGCCACGGCTGTTCACGTATGCGCCGGATTAGCCGCCGGGTGTAGGCGTATGTCCGTCGGCTGTGCTACGGGTGTGTCTTACCGGGAGCAGACTCCCGGACATTTCAGACATATTTGAAATTTTCGCGGCGTGGCCACGGCTACTAGGGATGCCCAGGGGTGTACTGGGGATCCTCAGGGATGTCTCCCGGATGAGCAGGGATGGGCATCCGCCGTCGATACGGCCGTACTATACCTGTATGTGGGAAGGGGGCTTAAGCAAGATTTTTTTTTTTTTTCCGCGGACATGCCGGATGACTTCACGGAGTCAACACGGTCATGCCAGAAACAGTACGGATGATCCTGGATCTACGATCCGTGGTCACACGTGATGCGATCCGTGAAAGTGTAAAAGGGGCTTAAGCAATTGCTTCAAGCACAAGCACAATCTCGTCTAGTAAAAGGTCTAGCTCAAGCAATGTTTAAATCCATATGCATAACCTTTTGCTTTTGCTTATATATTTTGCTTGTCCCGCACAAGCAATTGCTTGCGTTTTCAACAAAAGGGACGTCACGCCTTTGCGAACACAAGAACAAAGGCGGGGTGACAGCATGTACACTGTATTTGAAAGGGCGTGTGTGTGCGGAAACATTTCCTGACATAGCAGAAGAGCTATAAAATGACCCTAAAAATGCACACAGACGCACACGCACATCTACACACACACACACACACGTACTGGCTGGTTCCCATCACTGCTAGCCCGGATCTACCAGATCGCACGTGGAGAGAGGTCTCCTTGCTCTCCACAGATGTCAGACATCCTTCCTGTTTCTCATCACATTCTGCGTGCTATAATACTGGACATTCCCGTTGTTGAAATGGAAAATTTATACCACTCCTGCACAAGTTTGGCCTTTCTCTTATGAATATGAAAATAATACTTCAAATCAAACGTCCCAGTTAAGCAAAAGCCCAAGCTCATTTTATAGAGCTTGGAAAATCGTAAGCAATTGCTAGCAAGAACAAGCAGAAGTATGTTTTATGCATACGTTTTTAAGCAAATGCTTTGTCTCCCAGCAATTGCTTGTGCTTGCTATCAAAAGCTTTTGCTTGCAAGTAATTGTTTGTTTTTATGCATACGGATTCAAGCCAAAGGCTATATAGCACAAGCAGTTGCTAGTTTTTATTCATCCGGCAGACGGTTGAGTTATGCATTTAGCCACACTGCCGCGCCGGGTGGTTTGCTGTTCATTCACATTCAGCATTGTTAGACGGGCTTTTCAAACTTGAAAACGCGATGGCCCTTGCATTCTAAAATCTTAAATACGCCTTTCTACTAAATTCTAGTGATGGTTCATAAGCTGGGCACTGGTATAGTAGCGTTCTGTGCCACATTTCCTTTCGAAGAATATCACAATTAGCGTAATTCGAAGTAATTTAACCTCTTCTTCAGTAACAATGAATGCATTTATGATTTGTGTTTTAGCTGTGACACGTCGTCTGCTGCTGTTAGATTGGTCCATTTTATGACGTCAGTAAAACCTTCGCCGATTTTTTTTCCCCGAATTCATCCGAAGTGCTTGCATTACCGGAGACATCGCATGGATTTTCTTTTTGCTCTTTTTGCATTCCCAGTTGTGGGAGTCTTAAATTGGAAGTCTTAAATAACGTCCTTTCGAAGATTGTAGCATAAACACAGCACATAAATTTGTGCCAAATGGTAATTTTCTTTGAATGTTCACTTTAAGTTTTCAGGAATGTATTGTCCTGGAAGCACTTCCAGAAGATCAAATCGGTCTAATTGTTGGTACGTGTATAAACTTCTGCAATGAAGCCCCAGATATTGAGACTTGATGGGCTGAGTTTCCAAGCCAAGGGAGTTCTTCAGGATTTTGCTTGTGAAAGGCTTATCACCGCCTATAATTTGGATATTGTATATACAAGCATGTTTTACAGATATGACAAATTCATATTCCTGCATCTTGATGGAGTTATTCTCCTAAATTTATCTTATTGTGCATGATTTCAACTTAGGAACTCTGAAAGCAACTCGTCAAGCATTTCTTGGATACTTTGTGGGATATTTCACACACAAGGCTTCAGGCCGTTACGCCTGTAATCAACCGTCAAGAATTTGTGATTATTTATCCAGTGGACTTACCCTGGACCATATATTTCATAATCATATATGGAACTGGACTAAGTCACCTCGTTACCAGTAAATTTGCTTTGTATGATAGCCACTGTTGTAATAAATTCGTTGAATCTATGTCCAGGCATAACTGTCCTTGCGGATTTTATATTTTGTATTCATTATGTCATTTTCGTGTTTTATTTTGTTATCTTTGAAATCTTGTATTTCTATAGCTCAAAACACTTATGAGAAGGGAAAGTACCAACACAACAAATCGTCTGTACTTTAATTGTATGTTGTTTTGTACGATTCGTTCTTGTCTGAAGTGCTTCGTAACAAAAGCCTATATGGGCATCCTACTTGTCAAAAATCAACTTTGCGTCCCCTGCAAATATAATGACTGCGTTGAAATCCAGATTAATGTGAGGTTCTAGGGGTGTAGATACGTGAGGTGGATGGGCTAGGCATCCAAACCATTTACGGGTTGGTGTGTAGAACTGCCCCCCCCCCCCCCCCTTTAACACACAAACACACACACACACACACACACACACACACACACACACTGTTCATTTATAAAGAAATCGAAATGCAGCCAACGTATAAATCCCGTATATGAAACATAGTTATAACATTAAAATGCTAGGTCTAATACCGTAGCTTAATCGTCATTATATATAGAAGCAGTAACAGCAGAGGCCGATAGAGTGAGAATTATTGCCGAAAACTCTGTTTTGTATGATAGTTTGGTATGGATAATCCCTATTCCCTACCACTCATATAACCCATCCCCGCAAGCGACAATAAACTTAGATGAAATCAGAATTGACATTCTCCTCAAGTCGGGACTCCAAATGACACGTGTCATCCTCCCTGAGACAATACGCAAAATTTAATGCGCCATATCCCATGACTTTGTATTATTTTATTGGTGTTTTTTCACTTTAGGAAGTTATTTTTATTTCTGTTTTGAGTTAGATTAAACAAACTCTTTCTTATTTTTGGATTAACGAAACTCATTCCACTGAAACTTCGAAATAACGAACCGTCAGAATAACGAACCTTCGGCATTGTGGTGGGCTCTTTAGTAAAGAGCCGTGTCCCCTTTCACAATTGGCGTACGACCGTTTGGGGCCAATTGCCCGCACGACAGGCTGCAACAGAGTTCTATTGCCATGAATCTCGTCAGGTCACAAAAAGGCTTTCACTAGTGCAACAGCTGCCGTACAACAAATACGAGTAGAAGAGACCGTTGTACGAGTAAGTCATATTTGCTCGCATATGCTCTTGCGAGTGGTTGTGCGTTCACATGCGAATGCTGCACGAGTGATTGTGAGTGCATAGCTTGACGCCTGACACAATTGTTACACGACCGATCGCATTGGTCGTGCGACTGGACGTGAGACCATGCGATCGCTCGTGCGATTGAATGAGACCGGTGCGAGTGGTCGTGGGCCTTAGAAGGACTGACCTTGGACTGCAGAGGTTCAATCTGTCAGAGGAGGAGCTTGTTTGGGCCATGACGTACGAACAGTCCTGCAGAGTTTCCGTCCTGAAGCGGGATAGATCCTAGCCACTGCTTTCTCCTCGTAAATGTTAACCACCATTTTATACCATATATTCATGATAATGTAATGTAATCATATCTACTATACAATGGTTACCACATCGAACCTGCACATAGTGACGACCGGTCTGTGAATCACATTCGAGTTTTCGATTAGTGGTCGTTGTATAGACGAGTTTGACTGTATACTTATGTATTTCCTTACGTTTGGTGGATAGAAAATGTGATATATGCTGTAATATAATATACAAATGTAATTGAATTGAATTTACTGTATTTCACAAGATTTTTGGAATGTAGTCATGTCGATTCGATGCATAACTGCAGCACTAAAAGCTAGGCGGGTCAATTCCATCCTATGATTATTTCGTTGTCATTTTTTAGGGGGATAAAAAGATGGAAGAAGCAAAGGGAGCCTTTGGAGAGGTAATGGCGGAGAAAAAAGGGGAAATAGACATGAAATACACTAGATTGGACCTAGCTTGATCCCTGACCCCAAGGGAGGATGACTGGTCGCTACGTTGTGATCTCTTGCAGCAATCTTGGCACTCGGGTCTGTAGCATTCCATTTCCTGATGCGCGACAAGCGCATGTGGGTATGGCAAGAGAACTTAGCAGATGGCCACACCACGTTGCATCTCAATACGTGACGACAGTTCATTGCTAACACTGCCATTCAAAGGAACTCCGAACCAGTTAAAAGTTAGTCTGATATGAGTAATATCTTCCAACAAGCACAACAGTGAAAATGTGATCAAAATTGGGTAACAGGGAAGTGAGAGAATCATCATCGCATCTTAGTAGCCTGTACTATTGTGACTAATGTTATTGAAATGGGGAAAACAGTAAAAATTGAACTTTCCATTACCATGACCACAGTCTGATTTTCATGACATTTTTAATGTTCTCTTTGTTTGATTTTATTCCAGAGGATCATCTGAAAATTGAGAAGAGTTTCCATCACAGGCGGACGGATATACATCTCAAGATTCAAATGCAATTCTAAAGAGGGAATTATTTGTTTCCTGGATTTTGTCATTTATGAATGCAGTCGCTACTTTCTTGTTTATTCTGAATTTTGCCTCCAAGGTCTCAGTTCGTACCTTTATTCAGAGTGAATAAGCTTACAAAAGTTATATATTCTTTTTGTCGCCTATACACCGGCTGGGAACGTGAATGTATGATTGTATATCGGCCTATACGCTATGCCCCCATGGATACGTATTTATATTCCAGAAAATGTATGTGTGTTATGAGGGAAGACATGAATGAACCAGACGAGAGGAAGAGAAAGAAGGACGGAGAAAAAAACACGACAGAGATAGATAGATAGATAGATAGGGGGGGGGGGGGGGTCCGTGCCCCCGGCAGTGGGAGTGGCTAATGAAACACGCATACTGGGAAATTATTGAATATTTCGGAACAAATACACCTGGAACGCGAAAAAAAACACTTTAAAGGAGACTCAAGATGATTTTTAGACTGTATTTGAACATCTCTAAACTGGTTATACTGGTATAGAGTTTCAAAATTCATATAGTCATTGGGATGAGGAATAAGATTGTTTTCAAAATTCTTCACAAATTACAGTGGAAAAGGATGATGACATATACCAGCTGCACATAAGAATGCATTATTGGGTGCTCAAGAAGGCAGAACAAAAGAAGACGGCATGCAAACATTTGACACAGGTGAACTTGTTAAGCAAGTGATACTGTAACGGAATTACTGTACAATTCTACAGTGTACTGGAATGTGTGAGCCTCCTATGTCATCATGTTTGTTCAGTGTATTATGTTTTGGGGTTGTTTCAGAGTAGGCCTACATGTATTAGTTTATCTGCTCAAGGACCGCATTAAATTCCACAAATATATACATGGCACTATCCATTTATGTGCTACCTCACGCTCAAACGTACCTACACGCACTTGCGGCAATGCGTATACTTAACACATGTACATCGTTTCAGGAGAAAAAAAAATCATCATCTCGTCCCACGTTACGTCGGGTTGAGAATTACTCATGTATTCATTTTTTTTATTTTTTTTTTTTTTACGAGCGAACACCAGGAACCGCAATTACAATCTAAAATGAAAGCTAAGTCAGCACGCAAAATCAAGTAATGTCTATACGACTCATCCGTTCCTATGATTGCTCAAGGTCGATTGATATTCTTGATAAGCAGGAAGGAAGACGGTTGTCATGATTTGAATTATTACACCAAACGAAGTCTGACATACGTTTTCGACGAAAGATTCCGCTGTCCTACGATATCATGTAAATTATCTTCTTGATTGAGCTCAGTCCATCATTCATATCCGGGACTGACATATACAGACTTTTGCACGTGTAAACTTTGACACAAGTTGGACACTTGCTTTATACTTCGCATTGCCCGCCTCCTCGCAGATTGCTAAGCGATTCTAGGGCAACTGCCCCCGGAAAAATTAACCTCCGGAAATCGATCCTCGGACAACTACCACTTATAGGAAAATTAACCCTCAGGACAACTACCCCCCCCCCCCTTCGCGAAAACTACCCCATGAGACAAATATTCCCCTGACAACTACCCAAGGACAAAAATCCAGGAAAACATGTGGAGAAGAGAGAGGCAATATTACACAAAATAGCAAAAGGGAAGAGAGCAAGAGAAAAAGGTGAAAGAAAAAAGAGCATCATAAGGATAGACAAAGACAAGATTAAAGAAACATCAAAACATAAAGGTTTAAAAAAGATCAGAACAAACAACGTAAGGAAATACAAAAAGAGAAGACAAACGAAAGAATATAAAAAGACGGCAAAAGAGGATGAAGAAAGATCAAAAGAAAGCGTACCATAGAAAAAAGAGAATGAGAAGAGAAGGAAATACAGAAATACACAGGAAATGATAGAAGTAAGAATAGAGGGGAAAGTAAGGAAAATATAGATAAAATCATGATAGAAGGATGAAAAGAGAAAGAGGGAAAGAAAGCAAAAAAAAAAAACAAGCAAAAAAATAAGGCGATATAAAGTTTATGAGAAAAGATATAAACGGATAAAATATAATAGAGATAATAGAAGGGAAAAACAAGGCATGTGGAAAATTAGAAAAGGTTGAAGAAAACAAAGAATTATTAGGAAAAGGTATGAGAAGACGAAAAATGACTGCATTGGAGATGATAGAAAATAAAAATGAAAGAAGACTAAAAACAAAGAATAACATAAAGGAGAAATCAAACCTCAGATAAAAAGAAGGAAATGCATGCTTATAGGCACACCCATGTTGACCTTTACTTTCTGTGTCATACTGCGCAGTATAGCTTTATTTGAGCTTTATAAATCAGCATTACAAACAAAAAACTACATGAACGCCGTTTTGAACGTGTTTTGAAATGTGACTTATAACGTGATTCCAGCTTCAAAAAGTGCGAAATACACCCAACGAGTAATCATCCCAGAATTCTAACATCCTGAATGAGGTTTTTTCTTTGAGACAATTGTCAAGCAGTGTCATAAAGATGTCGAGGGGCGGGGGGGGGGCAGGAGGGGTTATCGTCCTAGGGGAAAATCATCATGTATGTCCTGGGGAAGGGGGATGTTGTCCTGGAGGGGAAATTGTCTTGGGGTAGTTATATTACGTGTTAGTTGTCCGGGGTAATTGTCCTTGGGGCATAGATGTCCCGAGGTTGTAGTTGTCTGGGGTGATTGTGGGGGGGGGGGGGGTATAGCTGATCGGATGCGTGCTACGTCACGCCCCAATTTTCTGGTGACCCTCTTTTTCGCGTGTACATGCACCATTTATGTCAGCGCAGAGACATGCACAGCTAGCTCTCTTTAAAAACAAGGGAAGTGCCAAATTGTGTCTCGCCCATTCGCGTACAAGGAATTAATATTTTTTAAAACTCCCAGAAGTTAATTGACCTGCTTATGACCTTTGATCTTGTGGTGACCTTCAACACCCCAAGGGACATTTACAATCCAAGTCTGGTCACAAACGGACAAAGGGATCAAAAGTAATGAGCCATAATCGAAACGCGCCATAAAAACTTAACATTGGGCTCTAAAAAATTGTTGACCCCTTTCTGTGACCTTTGACCTTGTGATGACCTTTAACTCCCCAAGGGACATATACCGTCCAAGTTTGGTCACAAACGAACATAGGGATCAAAAGTTATGAGCCACAATCAAAATGTGCCGTAAAAACATAACATTGGGCCCTAAAAGTTTGTTGACCCCTGTCTGTGACCTTTGACCTCGTGATGACCTTTAACTCCCCAAGGGACATCTTCCTTCCAAGTTTGGTCACAAACGGATAAAGGGATCAAAAGTTATGAGCCATAAACGAAATGTGCCCTAAAAACTTAACATTGGGCCCTAAAAGTTTGTTGACCCCTGTCTGTGGCCTTTGACCTTGTGGTCACCTTCAACTCCCCAAGAGACATCTACCATCACCCAAGTTTGATTGCCATTGTAGCAACATCTGCTGAGTTACGTGTGATAAGAGAGTCTTGCAAGTAAACTTTAACGTATGACCTCAAATGACCTTTGACCTTATCATGTGACCTCTTACGGCACCATAACATGAAGGTACCCTCAGTGCATCCATCACCCAAGTTTGATTGCCATTGTAGCAACATGTGCTGAGTTACGTTTGATAAGAGAGGCTTGCAAGTAAACTTTAACGTATGACCTCAAATGACCTTTGACCTTATCCTGTGACCTCCAACGGCACCATAACATGAAGGTACCCCTAGTGCATCTATGACGTAAGTTAGGTTGTAATCCAAGCAACTTATATGAAGTTATTTGTCAAAAGAGAGTCTTGCAGGTAAACTTTAACATAGAAAAGAGTCTTGCACATACTCTTTAATATATGACCTCAAATGACCTTTGACATCATCACATGACCTCCGACAACACCATAACATGAAGATCCCCTAGTGCTTCTATCACCCAAGTGTGGCTGCCATTGCTGTAACAGTTGCCAAGTTATGCATCATAAGAGAGTCTTGCAGGTAAACTTTAACATTTGTGACGGACGACGGACGGACGCCATTTGGATCCCTTAGTCTCACCTTCACCTCCGGTGGCCGAGACAAAAAGTGAAAACGTTTCCTCACGAAGGAGTGAATTTCAGAAAAGAGTGAATTCAGAATGAATCGTCAATTTGGAGTGAAAATATGCTTTTTCACTTATTTTGGATTGACCTCAGGGATCACTAAGAAATCTTTGAGTGATTCCTAAGGTCACTCCAAAATGAGTGAAAGTAAACATTTTCACTTAAAATTCACCCCAATTTCACTCTCAACTCACTCTTTTCTCTTATTCATTCCTTCAAGAGTGAACGTTTTCACTGGTTTGTTTTTTCTTCTTCTTTTTTTGTTTAAAGAGAGAGTAGTACAGAGAGAGAAAAACAACAACAAACAAACAAACAAGCAACCACATGCAAACAGCCATGACTCATAGTCCCACTGCGCATCCACTGATAATTCACTGACAATGGTTGTCCCTTGATTTTTGTCCTTCTTGGTAGAAAAGTTTGTCGGCAGGTGTCCAAAGCAGATGGTCAAACTGACAGAATCTTTTCCATTTTTAACATACGATTTTTAAGATACAATGCTCCTGTCTAATCTGCTACTGTCGAATGCCTTAAACATGATACATTGTATATGATACTTCATTATTGTCGCAGTGAGCGAGTTCCAATTTTCACCTTCCGTCACAGGTCTTAAAGGAAATAAAAATGCACAGACACATTAGAAAGTCATCTTTTTACAAAAGTCGACGTATATTCATTTTACATATCACTTGACACATTCATTTTAAAATTTGGCCACATTTTTGTGTGTACGAATACAATAATGCGTAAAATATCACGATACAATTTCAATATCCAGCTTTACATATAATTTCCCTTGACTGACAACATTAAACAAAACATCGTTACTATATTAGTCAAAACTGATAATCACCCCGACAACTTTGTACACTCTTGCCCAATACAAATATATAGCAAGGCGATTTTTATCAACGATAGAGCTGTGTGATTACCCGTTTCCCTGGCACATTATAAACTGAACGTTTGACCCAACGCAAATGTTTCCGTTGTGGACATGGGGGGGGGGGGGGCACCGTTGTGGAAATGGGGGGGGGGGTACCCACACTTAAAGCTGTGAGAGAACTCTTTCTCCCTGTGTTTCGTGTCTACTGTTGAAATGAATAAAATGACACAAAATATGAATATTCGCTTTGCATTTGACTTTACTTTAACTAGATGATTCAGACTGTGATCATTGAATATGAACTTGTTGATACAGTGGATGTGAACTAAGATGTACTCTTGTAACATTGAAACTTTCCTCTACCTAGTATACAATGACATAGCTAGATCCTTCGCAACGCCTGCTTTCTAATAGTGTCGATTAAAACGACTATTATTGTACTCTTTCTCACTTTCCCCTCCAATACAAATACTCCACATTAACAATCTTATGGAGTATCGTCTTTTGACTGTGTGTTCAATACGACGAGACATTGACCATAACAAAATACCTCCACCTCCCCCCCCCCCCTAGTTCTTCATCGGGGTACGCTATAACAATTTAATATCCTACGGCAATATCCCTGTTGCAGTCACTATAAGTACAGCTGTCTAATAATGAAAAGAAAAAGTATTCACGACATTGTGTACATTTCCTATTATCAAGTTAGCTATTTACAAATCACCGTATGTGATAACGACCATAAGCATTATGGAACATTGCGATAAATCACAGGATATACGTATAATTGTCATTTTCTGAAATTATGACACTTTGTACTGATACGTATTACAAAAGCATGTTCTCATCACGTATTTGTTATCTATTCTGCATTATGAACAAGTATTTGTTTTATGCATTCGTACACAATGATGTTTACAGGGGCAACTAAATGACTGGAACAACTGGAAGGATCACGAGCCATTCTCGGAGTTTTTATTAATAAAAGTTAAAGACGAAATTAAAGTTCGGTACGGATTTTGGAGCATGCAGACACGCCGTAGCACTTCTAGGACACAAAGAACTTTCGGCTACGGATTAACGTGTTTCTCCCTCCCTGCTCTTGCCACTCCCTACCCACATTTTCAGAAAAACGTGAATGCCGTGATGTCCGCCAAAAACGTACGAACTACAGCGTATAAACACGGACGGTGTGTTGTGACCGAGGCTCTACACAACATGATACGGAGGAGCAGCCACGTCAAATACTATGGATCCTTTTATGCGCTGCAGTCGAAATCTATGGTGTAAATATACTCGCCACTATAAGTTTGACAGGGAAATACGGCAGGTAAGAGCTCAGCGTGTATACAAAACGATGAGTTACAGTGTTTTTGCCCAGTAGATATCGAATTCTAGATACAATGCCAATATTTCACTGTTTTTCACTTCAGACTCGCGTGTCATGGGTGGTTGACGATATGAAAACCTTTTTAGAGTAAGACATAATTTGTCAGTGATTGTCCACAATAGACATGACTCATTTTCTGCACCGAATCAATAGCTCATCAGTGAACGTAAGGGCCTACCAGACATTTGGAAAGAATGAGGGGTGATGACATATGAACACGTAATTCTGCCTTGCCGTCTAATGTTTTCAAGTTGTTTTTATGCTTCTAACAATGATGCGCCCCTTCTAGGTTGATCAACTTTCGAAACTTTATGGCAATGTATTTCATAACGTGAATACTTCTTTTCTACTGTTAGCAATACCATTTACATATTCGAGCTCAATAACATATTTTTATGTAAATCTCTTTCCACGGTTTACGAGATGTAGTATCGTAACACAATACACACGTTACAGCCTTTGAACGTTTTGCGACTTTTTTTCCCCCAAATTTCAAGAACGAAATTGAGTTCTTCATCACTTAGGTTTTATATTTGAACAGTATTATAAAAGAGTTAGTGAAATAGTACATGAAACTATCAAAGTCTAAAATCTTTTTGACAAACGTCATTCTTGATGTGAATACTACAGTCGCGTTTTTAACATCAAATGTTACCAATGTCGTGATGTACTAATGACAATGAAAATAACACAGGCTTTCAAGCAAGAGATTACTAAAATAATATGATAGCAATCTATGTATCAGTGTAGATTGCTATCATATCATATTAATAATCTCTTACCTTAAAGATTACTTTGCTACTTCGTGCAAATACTCGACCGCTTATCTGTATACATTTCAGCTTCAAAATGAGGACACAATATGACTAAAATCCTCCGGAAAAGGCGGGAAGATAGATATCACAATGAATACCACAATGAGGGACGTAACGACGGACTAACATATTCACAAACGGAGAGACACACGGACATCCTGAATACATGTCTTCTGATACCAAGCTGGCCAGAGGCATGAAAAACTTCGTAAAATACCACTCGCTTACCAGAGATATCTGGAATATAGACTTACGCACATGCTGAGCAGGAATACGTGACACCAAGCAGCCATATCATGGTATCTTCGTGAGCACTCCCGGTGTCAGTATGCCTGCTATTACTATACGAACACTGTGGCTGGAAGAGATTTCCCAACAATCAGCCAGTAGCATTTCCACATATTTCGGCTATGACATCGAACAACACTTCACCATTAATGATAGGTATACATTGCTTACAACGTCATTACCCTAAAACAAGTGAACAGTATATCAAGTTTCATTCTGTTTTCAAACCAGCATACACGACAAATCACAGACAGCTCATGAGACTGTTCGGTGATAGTTGCAGCCTCGAGCTCATCGCACATTACACCGTATTGGGTCATTTTTCATTTATATGGTTGCTATCCACATTTTCTATACAATTCTATACTTCAGATTATTTACAAAGTGATAATTAAATAAAGACCACAGAAATAATACAATCACGTCTCGTTACACCCACAGTAACAATCAAAGAATACAATATTTGTGTACACGACATTGTTATTCATTATCTATACATCAATGGAATCAAATGCTCGTATCGTGTGAAACAAAATTCCATCGACCGTCTTACGTTTCAAGCCTGCGCGGGCTCGGAGGTCTGTACATCATGTTGGCATTGGAAGTTCTCTAACATGGATATGATGGTGATTACAATAACGAATCCCATAGTCATCTCTCTAAATACAGACCTCCTTTCAGTGTAATGTAGGTCTATTCCTACATTGTTGATACCGACTGACCGAACAAATGCATTGCTATTTGATCTAGTACGAGTCTTAATTTGTTCATTCGCAGCTTAGATATTCATGTCGCTTCACTAATGAACGGGCAGTGAAAAATAATTGAAATTAATGAGATGAATGTATTCTCCACACAGTTGATGAGCACTTCTGTCAACATTATGGACAATATTTCCAGAATAAGATGTGGTCTGAAAACAACACAATCGATGCATTTGCAAAACCACAGATAACTGCCACAAGCTTTCACCGCATTATTTATAGAACTTTGGATACCAATTTCGCATAGAGTAATGTTCATCCAAATTTTACCTCCTCCAAGGTCGACCAGCATTGTTTACCACGTTCGAGTTTACGTCTAGATTATGCGTCGCGTGTCTTTTTTATTGGCTGGCCTCGGAGACGGGCACACAGATGACCACTGATTCCTTCATGACGCCATTATTGTATCGATGACAACATAATGAGTCAGGAGGAGAATGTCCCGTCCGTCACTAGTGCCTAGCCGCTGTCGTCATAGACACGCCTCCTTCAACTACGAGCAGCGAAAGAAAATCGGCAGAAGTTCCAATCTCTCGTTCTATTCCCACGAAGCAATGTGTAAGCAGATGTCCTCTTACTTCCTAGTCACAGTCTTAATTCTTCTCGCAAAACATGTGTCGGAAAAGAGTCACCACAGCCTTACCATAGGAGTCCTCCTAGCAGTCACTCCGCCGCTCGTTTCTCCTAAACTTCCTCATGCGATTGTCCCACGGGTCTCTCCACTTTAGGACCACGCTACGATTATCAACGATCACTCCATCCTGTGTACCAGGGTTGGATGACTTATCCTCCTCTCCAAGTATCAGGTACTTGTGGCCCAGTCGGATCTTTGGACATTTGCAAGTAAGGTCCCGGTGCCTGACATAGAGGAAAGTGTTTCCCCTTCGTAGCCGCTGTTCTCCCTTCTTATAGACGGTGATGATGTTGGCTGTGAATTTCACCCACTCCTCTTCCATCTCTCTCGATAAGATGTGCGCGTGAACAACTGGAAAAGTAGCAAATGAAATAGGCGTCATGTAAATAGAAATATAATGGTGCTTCACGAACTATTCATGTAGTATTCACATTTTCATAACGTGTCTATTCTGAAAAGGTCGACATATACAACTGTAGTTAAATCGTGCCAGCCAATTGCTTGACAGTGGAAAGTGTTTTCTCGTACAATTTTCGTAAATGGAGTCGCTTCATCGATGGATACGGTAAATGAACTGTTTGTGGGCAGACCTTCTTCCGTACCAGAGATTGTCAACATGTCACATGCGAGGTCACATGCCCTCTTTAAATTTAGCTATTACTGCTCAGTGTGTCATGCGTATTCATTTTTATTATTGTGCAATGCATTTTAATACATTTTTTTTAAATAAGCGAATATGTATTGACATCTCCATCCTCGAGAAAATTAACAGAAAAAAGGGAAACCGTAGAGTTTTGAGATGTCTTTTACACTCCTGCGCATTTTTTATATGTCTTCCCTGTATCAAATAAAGCTTGCATGACATTACAGCTTGTAACAATATCAAATAAGCGTACTATATGCTTTGTTTTCCCTGATGTTGCGAACTCAACAACGCAACAACGGCGCACGATCCTCTATGAATAGAACTTGGCAAAGAGAGGTTTGCTCGTTCCCTGCCACATGCCTGCATGACTCTATGAGATTCGTGGAGCCATGTGGTCTTGAAACGGGAAGAGTGCCCTGAGGTGACGGGGAGGATACAACAACAAGTAGGAAACATTTGATACCATTTTCATTCAGCTGTCACGACGAGAGCTTGCCCGATATGATGACATGAACCACAATCCCAGAATATTGGCGAACTTCTATCACTCCTTTGATTGGAAAAGAAAAATCATTCTGTTCACGGAAGGATCGTGTGATCGCATCTCCGTAAACCTACATTATCACCTCACCCACGCCATGGTGTCGATTAGATTTCGATGTGATTTGAATATATTTCCACACCATGATCATATTCACCGAACAAAAAGGGTGAATCAAATGAACAAAATCGAACAGGTTTCATCAAACTCGGACATAAAGGAAGAAATTTATAAAATGTTATAACGAAAAAGCGTCAAATGCTTTGAGAACAATGATATTGGTTGCGCAGAAGATGTCATAAAATCATATAAAAAGTGATTCAATCGAAGGCATCAGGTTTTTCTTTTTTATCTATTTGAGGTCCAATCAGTGTAATACTACCTCTGAGGTTAACCTATTTTACTTTTATGAAACCTATTTTACTTTTATGAAAACCATTTTGTACATAGGGTGGATTGTAGTGACAGTTCACGCACCGTTACGCGTCCCCTAAGAAGGAGTTTTCATTTTCTTGCGACTTTCCTGTTTAAAGATAATTCTACTTGAAGAAGGTCGTTACATCAGCTTTGATTGGAAGCATTTTGGTGCGAACGTTGATATTCTTCGCCCATACGAGAGTCGCATTCGCTAGGGCAGACAATCGAGGTAAAGGAAGATAAACTGAAGTATGACCTTACCATAATCTTTTCTGCAGTATTTCTTTTGACTAATTTTTCTTGTCGAGGCAGCACACTTTCTCGGACATTCTCCGTCTGTACAGGAAATAGAAAAGGGAAGTGGTATAAACCATGTCGGACTGGGTTTGATTCTATGAGCTTCAATGATTTACGTATTTAGTAGATAATGTCCACACAATACACACGAACAAATATAATGTACATTACTACACACTTCAGGAACATGAATAATTATGACAAGATATGACAGAGGAGAAACTTTATCTGTTTTCATCAAAGGCGGGTCGTCTGAAAATACGAGAGGAATGGCACATTAAATCTCATAAAGAATAGTAAATGAACTGTCTTGATGATATCTGGAAGACAATAAAGCACGCACGCTATTCCCTCTTACAGGACATGTTCACCCTCATATACATGTGGATCGAGTGAATGCAGCAATATTAGTAGAACACATCCGTGAAAGCTTGAGGAAAATCAGATTGTCCGTTCAAAAGTTATGAATTTCTTAAGTTTCTGCGCAGTCACTGCTGGATGAGAAGACTACTACAGTCTATGATGTCACACGAGTAGAACGATATAAGAAAATAATATCAAGAGAATCTCACAAAATTTCTTCTTTTTTTAAAGTAGGGCCAACACGTTCTCTCAATGGTCACGGACGTATATTAAGGGTAATATCATTCCTCCTGCCTTCTAAAAGAGGCAAGTCAAGTGTTTTTCATTATGCGAAAAAGTGAAAATACGTCGAATTTTCTTTCCATTTTCTTTATATCAGTCTACACATGTGGCATCACAAGCTGTAGTAATCTTCTCATCCAGTAAAGGCGGCACTGAAACTTCAAAAATGTATTACTGTAGAACGAATTGTCCGATTTTCGTCAAACTTTCATTGGTTTGTTCTATCGATATTGCTACATCTTCTCAATTCACATGTATTATGAAGGTGCAATAGCACCTCAAAACATGTCAGTTCATCTCCTTCTTTAGGGCAATCTGCCTCTTTGAATCCGGAAGATCATTGCGGATATCAGTTCTTAATTCCTTGTTGCACCAAAGGTATTGACTGAATTGGTATTTACTTTAACATGACAAAAATCGGAGACCATCTGACTCATATTGATTGCGTCTTTTTATCCTGACTAATGGACCGCACCCTGTTGATACATGGTACCAGCCTTTCCCGTAAGTTTCATCTTGTCGTTGCATCTTGTGTCATCTATACACCTTAATAGTCAAACTGGTCAACAGCACTGAATAACAGTCAATAGCTTCTGGTAGCCTGGCGTTTGGTGGCAACCCGGAGGGTGATCTATTACTTGGTCTACTCCCACTTCGTCTAATAGTCATTTAGTCTCACCCACACGGTCTCATCCTGTTTCGTCTACAACCAGTTCGTCTAATGATCATATACTAGTAGTCCAATAAGCCAGTTCGTAGTTCCACTTTGCGCATGAGCAGAAAAAGGTCATTGGTACCAAAGCAGATGATGGTTTTTAAATTCACGGAGATAAGCATCTGTCATATAATGATTATTCATGCAATCCTTGTACATGATACTTGCCATTACATCCACCTGACTGCAAACCTGGTACAGTGTATTTGGCATTACGAATATAAACATGTTTTTATGCATTCAATGCAATACAAAGAAATGGATGCTTCCCCCGAGGGTTATTTGACGGACCATTCTGGTCACCTGGTCTCGCTGTGCAAGATCAATTTTGTTTAACACGAATTCCATAAATTGTTACGCCGGGCAAACCTACCGGTATGCATTATGTTGCTTTGAATGTGAGTGAAGTGCCTAATCAACTAAGAAAATAGAAAGGTCATTTGTACCAACGTGCACATGGGCTAACTACGAACTGGCTTATTATCCTCATTACCAGTTGGTGTACTTCCAGATGGACTATGCCCATTTCGTCTAATACCCACAGTTTATTAGACAAAATGGAAAAAAAATGAGTCAAAATTGCAATTAGACCATCTGGTCATTAGACAAAATGATAATTAGCCAAACTGGACATTAGACCAAGTGAGGATTAAAGCAAATGGGCATTTAACGAAATTGACAGTAGACCAAATGAGTGTAGCCGTAGTGGTGTTAGACGAACTGGGAAGGAGACCATCTGATATTAAACCAAGTGGCAATAAACCATCCCGAGCACGTTATCGAATATCCATCGCGTGCACTGAGTGTGTGACCTCGAACACTCTGTCCTCAAGAAGTCACTCACCGCGGCCATTATGCTACCTCTTGGTTTACTGTGATGAACTGAAGTTAGGGCAACATCAAGTCATCCCGTGTTGCGCTGCTAATAATGTTTTTATCGTTCATACGAAAGTTGTACGTTATTAATAATAATGACAAAACACAATATTAGTTGTTTATGTATTTTACAGGGCAAGTATGGTTTGAGCGCATTTAATGTGTTACAATAACATGTACTTCCGGTATTAAGCGCGAACATCACATAAATATACCATGTAAAAATTCGCAACAGCAGTCTTCGATATATGGAATTCAGGATATGACTTTATACGTAATACAGTGGAGATAACGCTTGAATGTGTCAAAGATCGGGGAAAGCACGACGCAGCACACGGAGGCTGATTGTTTGCGCAAAATTATGGTGGTTTTGCGATGTCTATAATTATGTCTGATAATTATTTTGTCCTGAGAACAGAATAGTCTGCATTGGAAACAGATACCCCTTCGGACTCCTGGCAAGACTGCCGTGCATTTGTGTCTGATTTGCACCATCGTTTTCAAAGCACAAGCGCAATTGTACGTTACCGAAAACAAACAAAATAGAAACAACAACAACAGCAAACCAACAAATATAAAGAAAGCTAACGTACCTTCGGGAACATTAGGTTCCTGCTCTGCAGACGGCTTGCTTGTAATTCGAGGCAGCTCTGAAGACGAAAAAAAGTGGGTAAAGTACTTACAGAAAGCAAAATACATGAATATCTCAGTACGAGGAAAACACTAAATAACTACTTCACCAGCAGCTATGGTGGAACTGATGTAGCTGTGAATGTCACTAATGACATTATATCCCCTACGGGACGTCCCTTGAGGTGTGAGGAAGTAAAGAAAACTCCAAACCTCGATACGAGAGTAATTAAGAATTAAGTCGCTGGTTTATATATACAAGAAGAATTGGGGGCAGGCATTCAATAATAAGGAAGAAACATCCATAAACTGAACGATCTGAAACAGACAGTTCCTTTAATTTCATCCGTTACCATAAATTCGTCAATTATCAAGTTACGGTTGTTACTTGCAGGTACGACGCAACTTCAGCAGGTCTACCACCGTCATCTACACATGTCTCAAGGCTACCACTTTGTGTAATCACATACATTTCTAAAGTGAAATAATGCCACCATGTCCCCAATACGCAAATTACACCTGACATACCCAGTCCATTTCACACGACAGGACCAAGCTACATAGCTGTTTGATAGTTTGTTTGTCTTGTGTGTGCGCGCGCGCGTGTGTGTAGGTAAACAGTACCTTACTCTTGAAAACCTGAGTATCACACCTCAGAAATCCCCAATTAAAAGAAACCCAAACCCAACGAGAAATGTGGATTGAGTGAAAGCAGCAACATTAGTAGAACACATCGGTGAAAGTTTAAGGAAAATCGGACAATCGATGCAAAAGTTATGAATTTTTAAAGTTTAGGTGCTGGAACTGCTGGATGAGGAGACTACTAGGGGTTATGACGTATGTATGGACAACAATATAAAGAAAATATAAAGAGAATTCCACAAAAATTCACTTTTCATGAAAATTACACAGTCCATCAACTTGATACTGACGTATGTTAAGGGTAGCAATTATTCTCCCTGCTTTCTGAAAGTGGTTAGTCAAGTGCTCTTTCATAATACTAGAAAAGTTAATTTTTGTGGAATTTTCTTTATATTTTCTTTATATCGTTGTCCACACATACGTCACAACCTCTAGTAGTCTCCTTATCTAGCGGTTCCAACACCAAAACTTTAAAAATTCATAGCTTTTGCATCCATTGTCCGGTTTTCCTCAAACTTTCACTGATGTATTCTACTAATGGTATTAGACTGCTTTCATTCAGTCCACATTGCTCTTTGGGTTTGGGTTCCCTTTAATAAGCAGTGGCAAGGGAAATGACGGTATTCTCTGGTTACAATGTTATCTTTCATCATCAAAACTAAAATGAAAGACAATTGCTCTGTTGTTGTTTTTTGGTTTAATCAAATGGCGTATGAGCGTGTACGAGTTGTACTCTAAATTTGCTTCGATTTGGTATCAGAGCTTTAGAACAACGACGGCTGTATAATTAATTGATTTATTATCTTCCTCGTCATTTTCGAAGTAATCTAGACGACAAATACAGGAGACCCGGGGGTCTCGCGCTCACCTGAGTATCGCAAGTTCACCTTCCATGCATTCTTGCAGACTCTTACCTGAGAACATTGGAAACTTGGGGGGGGGGGGGCAGCTTTGAGAGCTGGGGGCATGGTGTCCATTTGCATATTCCATCACACTGGTCAAAATACCTGCCAAGTACACTGTACTTAGAAAGTTGGACTCTGCAGTTTCGAAAAAAAAAGACTTAAAGCTCTATCACTTCTGATGTATAGAGAAGAATATTACTGAATATTCCCTAATTTAGGAGGTTTGGGCCCCCTGGGTCCCCAAGGGGCGTATGGCGCCCATTCGAACACATTGAAATCCTATCCCCCTAGGAATGCTACTTGCCAAGTTTGATGAAAATCGATTATCTTGTTTTCAAGAAGAAGATGAAAATGTACAATTTAGGCCCACATTTGGATCCCTCCCACCCCCCCCCCACGACTCCGGGGGGGGGGGGGGGGGGGGGAGGGATTCATGGTATCAACTTCACTTCATCACTTCTGGTTCTAGAGAAGGAGATTTGTAAATATTCCTTAATGGGGGGGGGGGTGTGGGCTCCCTAGGGGGCCCCAAGGGAAGCATGGTGCACAGTTGAACAAATTGAGATCCTCACCCCCTAGGCATGCTACCTACCAAGTTTGGTGAAAATCCATCAAGGGGTTTTCGATAATAATCATAAACATGTACAATTTAGGTCCCCCTCCGCTGGGTCCCAAGGGGGGCACCCCTGATTCCGCCATGTACAAACTTGAAACAACAGTTATCAATGTACTAAATCGTAGTATTAACTTCGCTCTATCACGTCTGGTTCTAGAGAAGAAGATTTTTTAAAGATTCCTTCATGGGGGGGGGGGCAGGGTGCCCAATTGAAGGAATTGAGATCCTAACCCCCTAGGGATGCTACCATACCTGCCAAGTTTGGTAAAAAAAATCATCAAGAGGTTTTCAAGAAGAAGATGAAAATGTACAATTTAGGCTCCATTAGGACCCCTCCCCTGGGTCCCATGGGGGGCACCCCTGATTCCGCCATGAGCAACTTGAAACTACAGTCATCAATGTACTAAGTCATAGTATTAACTTAGCTTTATCACTTCTGGTTGTAGAGAAAAAGATTTTTAAAGATTCCTTAATTTTGTGGGGTTTGAAATGCTATTTCGGGAGGCTATAAGTCCCTCGACTTCGTCCGGGACTTATAACCTCCCTCAATAGCATTTCAAACCCTTCGGGTGGAACATTCGGTATGTTCCCTCTCCCGCCAGTCATCATCTATATAATGTTCATCGGGGCGAGGACTGGAACAAACAAGACTAGAATGCGAAGGGGGGGGGGTGGGGGGGGGGGACAGGATCTACCCACGGCGCACTACGTTTCGGGCAAACGGGGCTGCTGTGACCACCGGGATCATTGTGTAAACGCATCTCTATCAACGTGTCTGTTGTAAATATTGTGTGCACTGGCCTGTCTCCTTGAATTCTGTAAAAATGAACGTCATCCCTGATTTTGAAAATTGCAATTGCCTATCATGCATGTATACTAGAATTGGAATAATCATTCACTCTTTTTTTTTCACTTTGATATCTATACGAAGTGATAAGTAAAAGCCGAAAATCAGAGGCGACATGTTACATCCTACACTATTTACCACATTGTATTCAAAACAGCGATAGCCACAGCAATCACCATGACAGAAGGCAAGTTAAGGCTTTAACTGAGTCCCAAGAAAAGTTCTTTATAAATCAATTTTCATAACCTTTGCTAATCCCGAACAAGGTAAATTTACAACAGTTACACGTTTTTAAAAGTGCTTTGTCGGCTGAAGGAACCTTCAGTTCGAAGTTATTTGTGGAAATCAATCACTTTAGCAGCCTTGAAATTATTCCTGCATCCATTAAGGCAACATGGGTTTTCAATAAAATGCAATTAAGATGGTTATCGTTTCCGTCTTTCAAAACGACTTATTCACTGAAATCTGACAAATTTTCCGTGTCATATATAGTGTTACTATTTTGCAATGCACCGCTGCCCCTACACTTTTTCTTATCTTTTTTTTTATTCTTTCAAACGAAAGGTATTGCTAAATAACAAAATGTTGCGGCGTTTCATCAATAATAGGCATATGCTGCATTCAAGCCGCAGAAAGGGTCTGCGACAAATAGTGCGGACAACGTTGTCATGGGAAGTCCACAAGAAGGTGCCTCGGGGGACAAAGTGTATGGCTCAACAAATGGAGAGGACTGTTTTCATACTGGATAAGGATATTCATGACGCAAGAAGACTGCAAATTGATGTGGTAAGGAAATCTGTTCACCTTTAATCTATTGCGGCTTTTAGCAAACATCCACAATATAATTATACTCCAAAAAATGTACAAATGATCAACAAACTCTTGATTTTTTGTTACGTCATTCGGGTGGACACAGAATATAATAGCAATAAGCGTAGAGTAACTGACATCAAATACAAATTCTCACTCTAGTCTTCAGTATTTACAGCTAGGTAAAAATATGATTTAGTAGTGTGATGTTTATGCAACATCAGGACGGTCTTGTCTCAGTAGGCAATGCCTTCCTCTTTGTTTACACGGTGAAATGTCATATATGGTAAATAATAGCTGACATGAGGGGGGTAGCTACACGCAATTGGTTGATTTGCAAATGATGTACACACATCCATCCTGGTGAATGATTTAGCAATTTAGACTTGTTGTAATCAATTGTTATTACACAGTACAGGGTAGTGTAAGAACTTGACTATTCAAAACACACTTAAAAGATTAATAGCCTCAGGGTCTTCTGACTAGGGATACGATTCGTCAAAATCGTGTCTTCTTTGGTTTAGATATCAATAAATGTCATAGTTTACAGCAATTGTCAGTGTACAATGATATCTTGGTTACAAGTGAGTGAAGTCCACGCTGAAACAACCTTTCCAGCCACGGAGGCTCTCCAGGAAGGAGATAGTTTGCATTCATCGAACGCCGTGGCTTTGGCTCTTGCATGACCCGCAATTCTCACTTTGTGTGTTCGCAATTCCATTCCATTTTTTTTTTTTTTTTTTGCCGTCTTTCACTTCCACAATCAGAAGAGAAAATAGCATTCTAATGCTTGAATAAATACGACGCATTTCGTCTGTCTGCTTGAAAATAGGTTTGTACTTGGATTGGAACGCGTCTGCTCATTCGGCACCTGGGCGAGGCTCGCGTTACCAAAAGACCGCCGCCAAAACTTGCCCCAATGCGCAGATTTCATTTCAACCATTTTCCCTTCACTCTTTCCGTGTTGTTTGTTCTTTATTTGTCTGGGTGTCGTATCTTTCACTAGCGTTATGGCCAGATTAGGATCGGCGAGGCTTACTGCTAAGGGGAACCGTTAGAGAATTGGAGCAGAGAATTAGTTTTTTTACCATCCTTTCTGGGATGGAGAGAAAGAATGAAATGAAAGGAGCGATATACGTTTTCTCATAATGTTGGGAGGTTATTGGGGTATTTGTCAAAGTATGCGATTGTAGCGTCTGAGCTCTTGAGCTGGTTTCTTTCTACAAAATTCATTTTGCATTATGGATACATTCCAATCCATTATACGGAAATTCATTATATATATATATATATATATACATATATATACATACATACATATATACATTAACAGGGCTCGACATTATAGCGGTGACAAGGGGCCAACAAATTGCATTGTCGGGCCACCAAAAGAAAAAGTTAGTGTCGAACCTTGATATAAATGCATGTAAAGGTTTTCTGCTCGGGGTCTAAGAAGACATTGGTTCACAGGTGCCAGGTAAAAATGTCAGAGGTAAATATGTCAGAGGTAAAAATGTCAGAGGTAAAGATGTCAGAGGTAAAAATGTCAGAAGTAAAAATGAGGTAAAAATGTCAGAAGTAGAAATGAGGTAAAAATGTCAGAAGTAGAAATGTTTTACCTCTGACATATTTACCTCTAACATTATTACCTCTGACATTTTTACTTCTGACATTTTTACCTCTGACATTTTTACCTCTGACATTATTACACCGAACCTGTTCACAACAGTAGTAATTAAGGAAGCTCCGTGAAAGACGTTGTTTTAAACGAATTTTTGCCCATAGGGTTTTGTCAAGTTAATCATACCATCTTGAGAATAAAATCTGCCATTAACTTGGCAAAGGTCTCTGGGCGAAAATTCGTTAAACAACTTCTTTCACGGAGTTTCCTTAATCACTAATGTTGTGAGCCTATATATATATATATATATATATATATATGTATATATATAATAATGTCATATGGTGTTCAAACGTATGCAAATATATATATATATATATATATATATATATATATACGTTTGAACACCATATGGCTTTAAGATCCCAAGAGACGCTTGAACGTATGCATTTTATATCCAAAAGAGAATTACAGAAGAAACCTAATGAGGTTGCTGTTCACTTATGAAAGGAAGTCAGAGAAAACTATTATGTAAAATATAGTAAAGAATACTAAGTACATTTAAAACACAAGTAATAAAGCTCATGTTGATTTCACTACATAGGCAAACACTTCCAATTAATTCAAAAATAAAAAAGAAACAAATCTAAAAACCCGTCATACTGCACATGAATGGTTAAATGCCAAATCAGTTTTCTAGGATTCGTACAGTAAATGAATAGAATTCCTTTTCCAGGTACATGTATCACACTCAGTCGTTGGCTATAACGTTGCATGTAAACACTGCTTTCATATCATCTTATATTAACGAATTTACTGTGTCTTTGTTTCATCAGTTACATTCAGACATTTTCTTTGACTACTACAATGCGTTTTGACGTTGTTCCCCACACATGATGCAGCAACATACGCACATAAACACATGCCATTGCCTCTTAATTTGAAGAAAAGTTTCTTGTTGTCGTTGAAATGCCACAAACGGTTTCATGGTACTGCTCAGGACGCTCTTTCATGTTTAAGCAAACAATGTCATACTCTTAAGGGCTGCCAAATAATATATATTACGAATATGACTTTCGGAAGGAAAAACCTCCACTGAATGTAAACTGAAGTAAAGATATGGTACGAACAGAGATCCTTTCTGGTTATTCATGAAGGTAAATATCACTGCATGTACCTGGTGAAATGACTTTATTAATGCTTCCCGAGTGATTGCTCACAATAATTATGGGAAACGGGGGAACAACGAAACCAGCAGGGAATACTTATGACGCACTTCACGAACAGTGATAAAGCGAATGGAACACCAAACAATTGTCAACCAATGGGATTGCGCATAACACAGGAAATGTATGCATGGTGTGTGAACAAAATAAGGAAGATTCGATGACAGGACATATGTCATAAGAAATAATCGATCAATAATGAATAACTGAGGACTGAATGAGTGCCTTTGACGTACACGGGCTTTTCTCAAACCAGCACGTTTCTCGGCCATGTCCATCAGAACACCTATTTTCTCGTTAATGTGCTGATTAGGGCTGTTACACATGCTTTAAGTGCGTAGTGAGAGCATGAGCGCATGATGCAAGATGATAATTACCTTTGATCCCTATGAAGGAGTAGGAAGAGGTTGCCAATGGGTGTGAAGTGAAGATGGTCATGAAGATGGAGATAATGATGATCAAGACATGGATAATGGGAAAAAGAACGAAATATCGGTGACGAAAATCTCGAAAGAATTAATGAAGAGAAACGACAACATAAACAATGTCTTTGTAGCACATCTGAAATTGGAGGTGTTAAGGCATGAGTTCTGTGCAAAGGGATAGGCGGTAGTGTAATGCACTTCATCAACTACCAAACATACAGCAGTTCCGCGGGAACGAATTAAGGTGCAATTCAGCGAGCCTTGATGCTCGCTTATCATGAGTGCAGGGTGCATGGGATCATTACTGTTTGTGCAAGACAGTATCGTGATGCTGTTTTATTTGATTTGAGGCACACGAATTACATTGTCTTTGTGTCTTCACATTTTGTTTGGGACATACGCACAAGACTGAGCTTGTTGCGCTCTACATATCAAACTACTATCAGTATGTCGTAGAGCGAAGTACTGGTTAAGGAGCTTATTACATGATAAAATGGAAAATCTGTTATGTTGAAAAGGGGAAATCGAAAATACACTGCTGTTTTCTAGGGTCACTATATATATATCGGTTTTGTTGTAGAATTAAAACTGTGACCTTCGCCAAGAAATAAATGATTCTGTCTTTTGGGGGTTTCTGTTTCTTGGCAGATAACCGGTGCCACAATGTCGGAATCGGGAATAGACCTACATTTGCGCATTCTTACCTTTGACATTGTAAACTTCAAAATGATAGCTTTTATATCTATTTACCGATTTTTTTCGTATCAAAATGTTCAGTAATCCAAGAACAATGACTTATAGGCCTCTGTTACATACTAATGTCACGATTCCCATAATGCAGGTGAATTCAAATGGGCTATTATTGATTTATGCAGGGAGAAACAAATATGTGCAGAAGCATCACTAACAGTGCGATCTCAACCTGCGGACTCTGCATGTCACGTATATGTGCCATTGCCGTGCAAAATCATAAAATCAAATGAAGATTTGAGAAGAATGACTTTAATGTAAAGATAAAGGAGAATACGTCACTCACTTATACATGGGGCTACAGGTGAGCGGCTTTGTTGGAATCCAAGTGAACACCTGTTGCAAGTGAGTCCCGTAACGCCATCCTTACAGGGACACTGACCGGTCGTCTGGTTGCAGATGCTGCCGAGGGATCCAATAGGATGACAATCACACGCTAATTGGAAAGAAAGCGGAAACGTATACGAGCTCAGAATTACGATATGAGATACCCATTAGTGTATGTTATTTTCTCCTTTATGTTATACTCTTTGTACTGACACGGCAGTCGTCTCCAGGATCCATGTCAAGCGTGGCAAGAACATGAACACGACACGTTTATGACAACGCTGATAGCACATGCGCAGCACGCTGAGTGATGACTAATAACTTCAGAGCAATCAAAATGAAATGCAAATTGAGCTTGGAATGAGAGCAAATAAAATAACAGCGGTACAAGCTACACGGTAACAAAAGCGAAATGGAACTGCAACGCACACTCATGACACAACCATGCCAGCTACTATCAAAACATATTACACTGGTTACAAGTTCTCTCGAACTGTCACTGACGACAATCATCGGTTACATAGAGGTGGGATAGGAGGTTGATTACTTTAGTATCTTGAGGGAGCTCTGGAAGAAAATGTGCTAGTCTGCAAAGTTTTCTTTGTTTGTCTTGTGAATTCTAAAATTTATATATATATATATATATATACGAAATAAACATTTACACAGAGGACCTGATGATAACGAGTAAACCCTAGTGTGTGTGTCTGTATATGTATTAAACATGTGTGTGTGTGTGTGTGTGTGTGTGACTCTTTTGTCTGCGTAAAGATTTTAGTCTGACCAATATTCCGTATTCGTAATTCTTTATTCCTTGTTTGTCTTGTGAATTCTAAAATGTATATATATATATATATATATATATATCAGCCAAATAAACATTTACACAGAGGACCTGATGATAACGAGTAGACCTTACATGTGTGTGTCTTTATATGTATTAAATATGTGTGTGTGTGTGTGTGTGTGTGTGTGTGTGACTCTTTGGTCTGCGTAAAGATTTTAGTCTGACCAATATTCCGTATACTTATTCTTTATTCCTTGTTTGTCTTGTGAATTCTAAAATGTATATATATATGTATATATATATATATATATATCAGCCAAATAAACATTTACACAGGACCTGATGATAACGAGTAGACCTTACATGTGTGTGTCTTTATATGTATTAAATGTGTGTGTGTGTGTGTGTGTGTGTGTGTGTGTATGTGAAGTAACTAAAGTAACTAAAGTAACTAAAGTAACTAAAAATGAATGTTATGAAGTTTTGAAGGAAATGAAAGTTAATAAGTCTCCGGGAAATGATGGATTTACTGTGGAGTTTTATAATACTTTTTGGCCAGTTTTAGGAGATATTTTAGTTGAAACGCTAAATGAGGCATATAATAGGGGGGAACTGTCTACATCTCAAAAGCAAGGAGTAATTACACTTATAGAGAAGGAAGGTAAAGATGGTATGTATGTTCAAAACTATAGACCTATTACTTTGTTAAATGTTGACTATAAGATTTTATCAAAAATATTAGCTAAAAGGATTCAAAAGGTGTTACCGGAAATTATTCATCATGATCAAGTAGGCTATATGAAAAACAGAAATATCGGAGAAGCTGTAAGAATAATAGATGACATTCTTTTTCATGCATTGGAACATCCTTGCGGTTATTTAGTTGCGGTGGACTTTGAGAAAGCATTTGATTCGGTAGCGCATATCTTTTTATTTAAAATTCTGCAATTATTTGGTTTCGGGAATTCATTTCAATTTTGGGTTAAAGTCTTGTACACGGATATCAGTAGCTGTGTTATGAACGGTGGAAACTCAACGGGGTACTTTAATATCAAACGGGGTGTGAGGCAGGGTGATCCTCTGTCTCCATATATATTTTTATTAGCTATGGAAACTTTAGCTGGAGCTTTAGAAAAGATAAGGATATTAATGGAATTAAATTTGGTCAAAATGAAATAAAACAAATTTTATACGCGGATGATATTTCTTTGTTTGTGAAAGATGAGGGTTCAATTAAAAGGTTACAATTTTTATTTGATGAATTTGGGAAAATAAGTGGTCTCAAAATAAATAAAGGGAAGACTAATTTCTTATGGCTTGGGGAGGAAAAAGATAGGCCAAATATTCATTTGTTTGGGAATTTTGTTCAAGAAATCAAAATATTAGGAATTTATTTTTCCTTAGATGTTAAGGTTAAAACATAATTTCCTGACATAAGAATTCGAATTTGAGAATGTTACATTACGTTTGAAGATATGCTATTTTATTGAACTGCTTAAGTATCCAGGAGTAGTATCTCTCCAAGCTAATATCATTATGTAAATAATATAGGACAAGACATGTCATATCATATTATGTCCTATATATCCAAAAGATTTTGGTTTGAGAGGCTGGAACAGAAGCACTTTGACCTGTATCCTTTGAACTATGTTTGGATCACCTACACGTACATGATGTACAAATAGAATAAATCATTGGAAACTTGACGCAAGTGTTTCTTTATGTGTCCTTTTATGTGTCCTCTAGCTTGTCGACTGAAATTTCGGGACTAAAAATGTTTTAAGTAAAAGTTCTTTACCCTTAACAGTTAAATCCCACTTTTTTCCATCATTCAAGAAGTCTTTTAATTTCTATCTATATCCTTTATTTCATTTAGAAACGCACGTACACGCGATCACATATAATTACGGTACAAACACTTTTATAGCCTATACCATCTGCGCTGATCCGAACCTTCGTATTAGTCAGCGGTGTGCGAGAACACGATTTCGAGAAAAACAAACGCGTTGAAGTTTGGGGTTCATTTCAAGTCTAGTTTGAAGAAAATTCTTGCTTTTATTCCGATTTTTTTTATTAATATGAAGAGAAAGGCAAATTCCAGACGATTCGTATAACATAATATGTACATCAAAATATTTCTGAATAAAACTACAATGATGTATTGCTACGTTCACAAAACGAAAGTCTTCCGCACAGAAAGAGTCGAATAACCGGTAAACGACGGTTCGGAGATCGCACTCTCAGCAAACTGACGTATCGGGGTGATATGACAGTTTGCTGAGCGCTTTCTCCGAACCGTCGTATCCTATTCTGTGTCTTAATTTGATAAACTGTAGTAAAAAATACGTACACAGTCTAGTTTTGACATGCATGATGAACACTGCTTCGGGGGGGGGGGGGGTTAAGAGGTTCCTCTGATTTTTTTTTTTTTTTTACATGAATTACGCTTCAGGCGTCAGACGAGTGTTCTGTTTAATAATGTAAACAAAAATCCCTGTTGAGGTTAGAAAATATAGCTTAGATAAAATCAGTTTGCATCTAATTTGTATCAAGCTAAAAGTGGTTAAACAGTGTATTCTGACCTGGCGATACTACACCCCTTCTCTGAGCGCGACCCGGAGTTTCGCGTTAACCCACACCGACGTACACCTATATGAATAGCATACGATGGTTCGGATGAGCGCCTACAGCCAATTCGCAATCAGGCAAATGTCGTAGGCCCGATATAAAATTTCTTTCTTAAACAACAAAATCCGGTTTCAAATTTTTGTGAGAGAAAAGAGTGTGTGCTCGGCTTTCCTAAAACGGCAAAATCTGCAATTCGAAAAATTACCGAATTTGACATAGAGGGATTTATATGACGGTTCGTATGAGCGTCGACGTTATGACCTTGGTAATTTTGTTTTTCCACATATAGGCCTAATTATTAGTTGCATGTGTGTGGGTGTGTGTTTATGTGTGGGTATGTATTTGTGTCTTTTTTTTAGTCAATGCCAAACATTTACAGCCAACATGCTAAGTACCGTAAACTGGGGGGGGGGGGGGACTGTGTGTGAGTTTGAATGATTTTTTTGTTTTTTTTTTTTTGTTTGGTATCTCTCTTTCTTGTTTATTTTTCTTGATTATCTCTAGTCTACTCTAGACCTGGGGGTGGTGTTTCATCAACGTTTATCAGCGCTGAAAACTTGAATTACCATAGTAACAGTCAGTGACCAGAGCATCTCAGCCAATCAAAACCAAGGATTTTATTGAAATTGTCAGCGTTGACAGTTGTCAGCGCTGACAAACGTTGATGAAACACCCCCAGATACTATTTATTTTCTTTTTCTTTTAGTTAGTAGGTTAGAGATGTAGGAGCTCAACATGTCTGGAACGCATAAAGAGGATTATGCAGTGCATCTTTTTTTTTGTCATTTTGTTTAAACTGTCAGCAAGGAGTGCAGTGTGCATATACACTGCTGTTCATAGGTTTAACACACACATACACAGTTACAAGTGTACATAGCTTTTCAATATCTACTGTAGATGGCTGCTTAATATCTGTGTGTACATACATTGTACAACCATTGCAAGCTAGACATACCCTAGATGCCCAGGTCACTTCCTGTCTGCAATGTCCCGTGATGTCTGGCTTATATGCAAATTAGCAACTATAATGAATAATTACTTTATAACAGCCAATCATTTGACAGTTACGTAAGTA
Source organism: Diadema antillarum (assembly GCF_040938485.1). NCBI lineage: Eukaryota > Metazoa > Echinodermata > Echinoidea > Diadematoida > Diadematidae > Diadema > Diadema antillarum. The sequence goes on from NW_027273211.1 coordinate 40,671, forward strand.
TGCA
>NW_027273212.1:0-29348 GCF_040938485.1 Diadema antillarum
AAGATTTGATTTGGGTCCGAATTGGATAATGTAATGACATCTTTTTCTAAGCAGTAACTTGTAGAAAACATGTGAGGTGGAATATCATTAGGATCAAAATCAAGTTTTAATTCATCGGTTTCTGTGGTTGAAAAAAATTTTAAGTCAGAATTATCACCGTTCTCATTATTTGTAATGGTTACAGAACTTTCACCTTCCAATGACCGAACATCTACAAAAGCATTACTCATATTCATTGTGATAAAACTCAAAGCAATTCATCCTATTTTCGTTGGGAAATGTAACAGAATGTACAGCAATGTTGGGCAAGCCATATTGCCGTTGACCTGGACACAAAATGGTAGAAGACACGTAAACATGTTTGTCTTTGAGACATACATGCACCTGGACAGTTGATGCCGACATTGGAAAAACATGTTTATGCAAGAAGGAGGAAAAATACACCAGCGTGAATGCATGGAATTCGGAAATGCGAATAACAAGTGAACAATTAAGAAGTACTGGGGCACTGCAAATGCGAATGGAATGTGACACTAGGTGGGATAATGTATGAAACAATTTTCCATAGGTAAATATGAGAACATAGGGATGCATAGGTTCAACCTGTGCGGGTGACACTTCGGTACGTTCAATTAAAAATTGTAAACATGTGACCTTCCTTAAGGGCAAATGTGCACATTTGGCGTTGCCAATGAATACAAGGATGAAACATTTAAACATCAATGCAGAGACAAACGAAAAAATAAGCATGTACATCACTAGCTCTACCTTAGAGCACTTCACTAATGATAGTAGAGTGACAAAAAATATCAAACTACACATTTCTTTCGAAGATATCGACAGCCAACCCACCCTCCTCTCTTAATCCATTATATAAAATAAATTTTTAAAATCTAATTATCCAGGTTTATGGTAAGATTCATTATGTAGTACATAGCGGTATCAAAAGAAATATCACAACCCCCTCCAAAAGAGGGACCCATGTGAATACATTATACCTTGTGCATGTCACACGAGTTTAAAACATGGAGGGAATATACTCCGGTAGCCGTGGAAGAAAAATGTACTATACCAATGCATGCCTTGAACATGCAAGTTATGGGAGACTTTCCTTTCCAAAAGGAGCAAAAACAGACAACGAATACATAATGCTAATAACACGCAGTTATTAAACCTTCAGTTAATCGTTGCTTAAATCACCCGAAAGGCTCCTGACCTACACACACAATACATGGAGTCGCAGCTAGGCCGCCAAACTCGCAACCCCCGCAAGCAAAGCCTGGTTCTAAAACAACATGGCGGTCGGTCTACTTCTCCGACCCGTAACCGATGCACATATCGGTAAAATATCAAAATACAATTTATCAATACAAAGTTGTGAGTCATTTCTTTTCACTATTGTAACAGTAATAATGTGGGTATCATCATCACCTTTGTATACAATTATAGCCAGAAAGCATAAAACACTAATACGGTGTATTGTTAAGAACTCAGAAATGGCAGAGGTTAAGTGCAAAATGCGTGAATGAAAAAGACGAAATAAATGAAAGGATATTACTCATAATATAAATTCCAGTCCGACGCAGCTTTTTCTTTCCATTTTAACACAACCTTGATTCATTATGTAGTACATAGCGGTATCAAAAAGAAATATCACAACCCCCTCCAAAAAAGGGACTCATTACATTATACCTTGTGCATGTCACATGAGTTTAAAACATGGAGGGAATATACTCCGGTAGGCGTGGAAGAAAAATGTACTATACAAATGCATGCCTTGAACATGTAAGTTATGGGAGTCTTTCCTTTCTAAGAGGAGCAAAAACAGACAACGAATACATAATGCAAATAACTTGAAGTTATTAAACCTTCAGTTAATCGTTGCTTAAATCACCCGAAGGCTCCAGCTAGAGTTAATGTAGGTTTAAAACATGGAGGGAATATACTCCGGTAGGCGTGAAAGAAAAATGTACTATACAAATGCATGCCTTGAACATGCAAGTTATGGGAGTCTTTCCTTTCTAAGAGGAGTAAAAACAGACAACGAATAGATAATGCTAATAACTTGCAGTTATTAAACCTTCAGTTAATCGTTGCTTAAATCACCCGAAAGGCTCCAGACCATTTAATCGTTGTGCCATTCTCCTGACGTTGCTGCCAGTGCTTGCCAGCAGTTGCGCCCGATGCGCCACCCCCCTTTAATCTCCAAAGCGAAAAGATAGAGCTAAAAACGGCAGTTTTTGGACAGTAAAATGTCAAAATTTTCAAGCTCGCTCATTCCAATCGCTCGCATTTACTCGTTATGCCATTATCCTAATGTTGCTGCCAGTAATTGTAAGCAGTTGCGCCCGGTGCGCCCCCTTCATTTCCAAAGCGAAAAAATATAAGCTACAAACCGCAGTTAGGGATTGTAAGATATCAAAATTTTCAAGCTCGGTCGCTCCGCTCGCTCGCATTTAATTGTTCTGCAATTCTCCTTTTTTTTTTTTCTTTTTACAAAAACTAAGGTCCCTCCGTGGGAGGGGTATCCCCCTCTTACACCCTCTCCCGCTCGGTTGCTTCGCTCCCTCGCCGAGGATCTCACACCGTCACATAATGTACCCCCGTAATAGTCCTTCATGATATTTTTATTTTTCCCATGCTCTGTAAACGCGACTTTTACACTCTTGTTTTTTTCAAAAAGTTCCTACAGTGGGAGGGGGTATCCCCCTCCAACACCCTCCGCACTGAAGGAGCGGAATGGATCATCGCCGAGGATCTCACACCGTCACAATAATGTACCCCCGTATATAGTCCTTCATAATAGCGAAAGATTCGTGCATGTATACAATCACATGTATAATGTACAATATACAGAGTATGTGTAAATGTACATGATGACACAGGAGCCAATGAATCACATTAAAAAAAATCTCACAGTTTACATTTACTGTCAAAACGCACCCCCCTTGAAAAAAAGCTGGTGACGCCCCTGGAATAACTTTTGCAATTTTACATGCGTTCGGAAATACACCAGTTGACAACGACAAATTACAAATTTGTACTAAAGGTGTCAATATACTCCCAACAATCTGTTTTAAAAAAGACGTGCTCATTTCATCATGACCACATGTATGACTAGATTTTATAGAATGCACAATATCAAGGATCTCATTAAAATCTGTTGGTTTGAAATATAATGAATTATCGTTTGACGTGCCCAAGTACTGCGAGAAATCTGTCTGTGTATGATCAATCTTAGAAGCTTGACTAGGACCTACATTAACAAAGTACTCATTAAAACAACAAACTACATCTTTAGGATCACAAAACGTTTGTCCATTATTCGTAATTTCAGATGTTGACACCTTCTTTTGCTTACCAATGACGTCATTAATAACCTTCCAATTGGCTGACATATTTCCAGTAGCATTTTCAAAAGCTTCCGTATAATACATTCTGCGGGAAAGCCTGATAATCTGTGTAAGTTTATTTCTGTATAATTTATATCGATTAACATTATCATTATCAGGATGCCGTAAACTATTTTTATATAAAACATTTCTTTTCTTAATGGACCGAAAAATTCCCTTTGTTATCCACGGATTTTTGATTTTTTTATTGTTTTTCTTTTCAATTGTGGGGATATGTTTGTTAAAATAAGAAAGGAATATATTCCAGAAGGTGTCATAAGCAATGTTTGGGTCTGCAGAAATTAATACATCATCCCATGTTTCCGTGATTAAATCATCGTTGAGTAATGATATATTTTCTAGTGTGAATTTCCGCTTCTTCTTACGTTCTTTCTGCTTAACATAAGAATTCTGTGTGTCGCCAGAAATGAAAAATATAGGTAAATGGTCAGAGATATCACTATACAAAAGACCAGATTTCGAATAATCTGTGTCAATATTCGTAAAAATATTATCGATCAACGTTGATGAAGTGACAGTAATTCTCGAAGGCTTATCAATTGTAATATTACAAAAATTTGCTTGCAAAATATTGCAAAATGTATTTCTAAGAATGTGCTCTTCTTTCAAGAGATCAATGTTAAAATCACCCATAATATATACATCTTTGTTTTCTTGATTAATCAGCTCTAATAAGACATCAAAATTATCCAAAAATGAATTACTATCTGCATGAGGGGGCCTGTACATTACACAAAGTATTATATTTTTTTTATTATACATATTAATTTCAACACATGTGCAATCAGATTCATTTCCATTGTATATCAAATCAGGCCTTTCTTTATACGATAATATGTGTGATAGGAATAGGGCGACTCCGCCTCCTCGTCCGCATTTTCTATCAGAACGGACAACAGAATACCCATCAATGTTATATAAAGGGGGAGATTTGTCGTTAAGCCATGTTTCTGTGATGCCAATAGCAGAAAATTTCATATTTATCGTAGACAATAATAGTTGCATATTTTCAAAATTTCTTAACAGACTGCGGGCATTGACATGTAATAAATTGAAAGAATGCTCATTATTAATAAATTCTGAATTGAACTCGTCAGGCAAATAATATCGACACTGGACATTTTTATGTAAACATGGATTAAATTCATCCATATTTCAAAGGAGGACAACATATAATGGACCATGACGTTACCATCAGCATTTGTTTAAAAGTTGCCGAAAGCAGACAAGAAGAGAAGGAAGGAATATAGCAAGTCATACAGAGTGTAAATTGTTTACGAAGTGCTGTCATGAGTAGTGGCCGCATCGGACAGGTGAGATGTCACAGTAAAGATCATTGCTACATCAACTCTCCCTGTACATAATAAAGTCAAAATATCTTTCGAAATATTCTATTTACATTGGTAAGCCTGTACACAGCATGATATTTGATTACACAAGTACACATGGATATTCATATTTGCCGTGGTGCAGACTTAGAGGTCGTCAGAGAAAGAAAGGCAGAGAGGAAGATGATCGGAGAAAAAGAGAAATAGACATAAAGAAACATGGTTGTGACGTAATGAATTAAACAAGAGATATTGAGAAGCATTATTATAGTACATACACGCTGGAGACTGTAGTGACCTAACTGGAGGAAAGGAAGTTGTGCGGGACTCCAGTTCGGTTCCTCCATTTCCCGGCAAAGAAGCGAAGCTTCACACCGTTCTTGTACAGCTCCTGTCATGAACGGCTGTGGACCATTTCCTCTTCTCAGCCAGATCGTCAGCTGTGAGATCGTCTGTCATGAAGTACGCGAGGTGGGCTGGCGGGTTGAGCTGCGGAAGCCCGTCTCCTTAAATTGGTGGCGGCGTAGAATTCTTCGGAGAAGGGAGAGTGGCGCCACGGTTTTCCACCACAGAATCACATTTCCTGTCTTGTTTTACCTTCCTTGGCAGCACCTTCCTTGTCTGGGAACTCATTATGATGAATAATTGTTTCCGTTTGTATTCATGCTACTGCTGGTGGGGTGATTCGTTGCCATAGTTATATGAACGTACACGTATTGGTAGATACTTTTTAGTCGCATGTGGGAAAGCAGTGTATGATACGGTCATAAGTTGCGTTTTTGGTCAGTTTAAAATCTTACCCACACGTCTTTTAGTCACGTTTCTGAATAAAGAATCACCAATTTTCATGTCCTGTGGTTCAACCAGCTTCTAGTCTTCAGAATTACCTATTGCTGTGTAGACCTACCTAACTGTTGTAGTATTAACCAACTTCTTCGTAATTTTTCGGTCGAAACCATGCCATTTACTTATTTTTTGTTAAGTGGCAATTGTTCGTTGGTTTTCATGATTTTTTATTTATCTATTTTTTTTTGGGGGGGGGGAGATGTATCATGATGTACATTTACGTAATTTTTGTTCCTCATTTTGAAGTGATTCATTTTCCTTAAAACTTCACAGGTTTACGATTTTACATCATCCGAATAATATAACATAATACAACATACTTATTTTTACATAAAGAAGTACATCACTGTAACCAAACGCAATTGATCACGTAATTTTTCTAAAAACACTGTCTTCAAGTCATTTCCGATTATCATTATAATTCGAAATGGTGTAAAATCTCGGTTCAGCTTTCTAATACGTATTTTTACTGTTATATAAATTAAGCAGACGTTTGTTTCTTCATTACTTTCTTTGACTTAGTTCCTATAACCAATAAATTGAGCATGTTTCAGAAGAAAGTTTCATCTTTGCGTTGCCTATATAATATCGGAGAATAGTAAATTTTCATTAATATCAATTGCGATAGGATCATGAATATTCCGAATTGAACAAGAGATGGCTTTCCAATACATTTTTTTTTACATTAATATACAGATTGGCACACAGATTTTCATTCAAAATCCACAATTTAAACAAATTATCTCTCAGGGGCAATGTTCAATGGAAAAACTAAAACTAAAAATAGTTTTATTTCATCACTATAATCCTGATATAGGTCATATTGTATCGCTTTATCCCAGTTTTTTTTAACCCAGATAACTCAGATGAAGTAAGCAGCTGCCTGCCTCGAAATATTTCACTCGATCATGATTGAATGCAATATGTTTTCACTTCCCATCTTTTATGTCTTCTGTTTCATTGTGAAAATCTCTAGAATCCTAACTCTGAAAATATAACGATTAATTACCATACCTTAAGATGGCTACTATTCCAAACGCTCTCATATCTTATATCTATACATTCAATGATAATGATAATGATAATGATAATAATGATATTAATAATGATAATCAATAATAATAATAATAATAATAATAACAATATTATTAGTAGTAGTAGTAGTAGTATCATTCTTATGAGTATTATTACAATAATGATACTAATAAGACTGATAGTACTAATTTCTACCGCGCTTACTACAGACTTTCTAAACGCCTTACATGCATAACGTCATGATTATACCATCACATACAAAATCTTACATTATGAAACATATCTTAATACCATAATGTGACCATGCAACAGTGCTACAGCAAGTTGACATTATACTTTACACTTTTGCAACTCAGTGGAGATAAGACCTTGGACTCCCAAATGTGAAGTTCCTGGTTATAATCCTCTGACAGCAGCTGATGGCTGTGGCTTCAAGGCAAGGTTCTTTGTCTTCATTGCCTGTTACCAGAAATCTCAAGGGACTTTCTGACAGGCCTATTGTCCCATGTTGTGTATATCGTATCCCCTAAGTTTAGTCATGTCATATTGTGTTTCTGCTTTGTCTTAATTATTTTCTGTGTTACGTAATTACAGTAAGTATTTTTAAAGAAACTCTTGAGTGGTTCACAATATACAAGCATTGCTTTTTAGTGGAACTCTCACTTCTCTTTTACCCCTTTAAACATAACTTAATACTTTGCCGGTGTGTATACGTATGTACATCTATATTTGTTAATTATCGTTAATCTTTTGCACATTTTAAAGTATTGAATTGTATTGAATAAATTGGATTGATTTGAATTATAAACATGTATTTTTCTTAACATAATATTAAGAAGGAGGCACCGAAAATTCGGTGATAAGAATAACTTTTTGGCAAATATGCATTAACCATGCATGTTAACCTGACTTGTACCTCGCTCAAATGATCACGCATTTCTCCAGAAGTTTTGTACCGCGGACTTCGTTTTTCTTTTGCCTTCTCTTTTTCTCTTTCTTTTAATTCTTTAACGTTTATATTTCCCCAATTCATAAATTGTCATTCCTTTCAATTGCAAATATCAAGTAAGAATTAATCTCATATCAGCATCTGGGAATCTCCTCTCTAAGAGCAATGTTTTTTATGTAGATTCCTCATATTTCACATGTTTAATTGTCTTAAATGCTGTATTTGATAATTCACCCATGTATTTTTTTTTTTGGGGGGGTATGGTTTACTACGTTGAAATGTGGAACTTGGAATAACAAAAACGAAAAAGAAACCAAAACAAACCGTTTTTTCTCTCGACAATTGATGTGTAAATGCCAATACGTGAATATACTTATGTATGAGTATATTATATTGTAAATATACATATGAAATAGTATGTGTGTGTTTTATTGCTGTCTCCTTTGTTTGGCAGAGATAAGTTTTATAATATGCGTTAGATTTCGATCCATGAGTTTTATTACAGGCCTGGATGGGCGGGTAGTTTAACGTCCGTCATCACTTTGGTCATTGTATCTTTTAAAATATTACTAAGTGTACGGGGAAACTACAAAATTTCGCTCTCTGTCGTACACCCCACAAGTCATCGCTGCTTCACCTGGTCTGAATTTATTACAAACTTGATCAATGATATCGTCCCTATTATTATCTGACGTAACTTGTGAAATTTCAGCATGGGGAAACACATATCCAACATTATTGGATAAGGTGTTATATACTGTAACAAAAGAAGGCATTTCGAATTACACTGTACTTGTAATGCCGCTCCATGTTCGCATACAGCTTGTTTGTCTTCTGTTAATCACAAATTCTAGAAATTAAAGTTTTGTTTTTATTTCAGTGAGGGCAATTTAAGTACAGTTATATGTAATAACTGCCTCCGGCCTCAACCTAACCCAATGTTTCCTCGTAACCTAACATATCATAATATGCACGTATAGACGCTCAAATAAACATACATCAAAATGAATATCATTTACCCTGCTATAACTCAGCAGTAATTTATTCAGACAGAACCAACATCCTAAAATTCCCTTAGTATGGACATAAAATGCAACTTCATTGAATTCGTTTAAAAAGACTGAAACTGTTTCTTTTGATGACTTTTGATGCCGGAAACAAAAATTATCTTGTTTCGCTTAAATATACATTTTGTAAGCACGGTGTTATCATTATTTTCTAGGCTAGCTGCGTCCGCCTAAGGCATTCCATATCACCTCCCATCATCATTTTACTGCGTACACCATACGCGCAGTAACGGAGTAGATAATAGGGAGTTTTCGCAAACCCGACATGACCGGAAGTTGAGCGTGCCGTGTGCAAAATTTGCTTCTGCGCATGTTCATATCCGAGAACCGTTCCGTCCAGGGGAAAACGAGTACGGTATTCGACCAAAATAGCGTTCTGTCCCGATGCTGGGCAGTAGTGAGCCAACCAACTAACCAGCGATTTTGTCCCCACGACTACGTCTTAACAGGAAAGAGAAAGACTGTCACAGCTGCTTACTTCCGCGTATTCTCGGTGTTCCCGTCGTAAAGCGAAAACTCCTTATTGTCTGTTCCGCTGCCAGCCGTCCTCTGTTCCACTTTTATAGTTACTTTATACTTTACATTGCATGTAACGTCCTGAAATGGCTAATCGTCTCTGTGGACTTTGACCATGGATGTATGCATTGATCTAGGCTTTTTTCAACTCTCTAATCTCTTTCCTCCCTAATTTCTGTTTCCACGTTTTCACTTCTTCCTTTTTTTTTTGCCTCCCTCTTTCGTCATCCCCCACTCTTTGTAATTGTATCCCCCCCCCGCCATTTCACCCTTCCCTCATAAGGTACCCTCATAGTAAAAACATAGTCTTTTGAGTGGGTATCTCCTTTTATTCGCAGAATACGTAAATATGTTTGTACATGTATATATTATATTATGCATCTTCTTGTAGTGATCGTATAAATGAACACAATAATATTTTTTGCTACCAGTGTATCATTCGATAAAATGCATGTCCAATTTCACACATAGGTCATTACTTTGTATATTCTGTTGAAAAAAAAGAGTGAAATAAAAGTTTATATAGAGTCTAATTGAATGATGGAAGCTTATAGATACATAAATTAAAATTGATAAGTATAGCATTCCAATCAAGTAACAAAGCACGAATCTTTCAATGTCTTTTGTAACGTCGTCATTATATACCCGATTCTGCAAAAATGTATTATTTATAAGCTTCATCTAAGCTCAAATACTTGTCCTGCAGCTGAAGGTCGGAAACACACCCGTTTCTTCTCCTGATCTGCAATTAGAATAAAACAGAAACGAAAAACAACAACCAGAAATACACACTAACTGTCTTGAGAAGAAGTCATCCTGCAGAATCTGGCATTTTGATTGTATCACGTCAAGCACGTATTTTAGTGTTATGGTTAAAAAAAACCCACAGAACTTGTTTGGTTTTCTCTAAAGGAAGCCAACGCTGATGAATTTCCCCCTATGACACGTCAATTGCATGTCATAGAAAATGAATAGTTATGACATCAACTCGCGAGGCACTATTATGGACTTTTCCAGGAAATTTTCCTCTTCTTTTTGTCCTGGAAACCTTAGTATCGCGAAGTGTCGAGAAAAGCCCTTTGAGAGAAGGCTGACCTGTATTACTGTTATAGCCTCAGTTCATGGCTTACGCACAAGTGTAACGTGCTTGCGTATGTAAACAGTGATGACTGCGCGCGCTACTTCCGGTAGGCATTTCGTGCACTACTGTGGAGGCAGTTACGGACGGCAGTCATATCATGCTATCGCAGTGAGGATAGAAAGGTATATAAGACATTCGCCCCTTTTCACCTCTTCAACATGATAATTCTGGCACAAATTCTTCCATAAAGGACTGTCTTTTTAGCCAATTTATTCTCGAATAAAATTGAAAGAATTTGTTTCTTCAACTCGTCAAGTTCTGACTGTCATCATGGCGGGCATGAAGGTTTATCGCATTGTCGCTTGCAATCCTCTGCACAAGGACGTTTTCTCTAAGTAGCGAAGGCGTCCAAGTGAATATAATCAGACTGTCTGTGTCTGTCATTAACAAAAATAACAATTTTCTGTCTGTAGACGTCGTTCTCCTGGCTTTCACTCCAGGAAATTCTCTCTTAACAATTCACATGAGGGAGCGACGACGTACCAGTGTGACAAGATGACCATGCCGAACATTCCGGGAAACACACATATGGAATTTTGAGGGGAGAAATGTCTGTAAACAAATGCCGCCTCTGTCGCCTCGCGTCACTTCGACACCCAACGCCACAGCTCCGACGACCACGCCGGAGACTCCTCGTGAATCGCCGTCCTGCTCGACATCGCTCCTGTCCCGTGAGATTAACATGATTAATATGAACCCAGAGAGAGGTAGAACTGACGTGCAGCTGGTCTACCATCGCTCTCCCGGACGCGACACCAGAGCTCTTCTGCGACAGGCAAAGAATTCTCAGCAAGATGTTTCTTGGAGGTAGGGCTATAGCGAGAGAGTGGCGCTCACAGACTGGTCGCTAGTGCCAGAACTTTACCTGCAAACTCCGGGGAACAGAAGGTGGTATAGAGTACGTGGAGTCGTGCTCAACGCAGGTCGACACTCTACACAGTATCCGAGTGGAACCGATGTATACCGTCATCCAGCAAGGAATGGATGCCAAGTTTCATTGCGTAGCAAATGCTGACGCTCCTCAAGGCTCGTTTAGGTGGAACGTGTCTTCCAGATTAATTGATACCACAGAAATAGAGTCAAACATGCGTGTAACCAACGACGGCAGTGTCTTGATTCTCAGAAGTATAAAGCTTGCAACAAAGGAACCCATTCTCATCCAGTGCACGTACTTCAATGATTCATTTTCAATTAACCTCCGATGCTCTCCTCTCTGTTATTAAATCAGACAATGCTATGGTTATAGCACTGGGCTCCATCTGTCTCTTGCTCGCTATTGTGGTCATCTGCTCTTGTGCTTTTGCATTGAAGAATCGCCCAAAACGAATGACCACCGAGAGTAGGGTAGATGTGAGAGCAGTCCCCCAAAAAACTCGTAGTGTGCCGCCCTACTTGTCACTGAAAAAGACAAGTCTCGAGAAATAGGACTTCCCCAAGAGGACTGGAAGGGACAAGTGACGGGCTCCCTCCCAGGAGAGTCAGGGTCATACATTTCAGTCGACTTCACCAACTCCTGCCATGGCCCACTACTACTCGTATACGTCGGCAGCGTTACTCGACGAATCTACCACGACTGGTAAATCCGACACGTCTCTATCCATTTCCATGCAATCGTCGGCGATGTAACAGACGATAGAGACGTCGGTGCTACAGATTGTGCAGCATCTCCTGTCGATGTGCGAAAAGCAGGGACGTTGGATGGAAAAGCACCCTACTACTCGTCGACAGCATGGAAAGGCGCCCTACTACTCGTCGACAGAAATGATGGATGGAAACAGGAAGCTCCACCACGGGAGCAAAAAGTTGGCAGAGACTGATGAATTTGGGTATCTCGTTCCCGACAGTAACCCTGACTTGACAGCGGAGGAATATTCCTATGTGGAGAAGGACGAGAAAAATGTAATGAAAAAGGAAAAGTCGCCAAGTTCTAAAGAAGGCCCTGATTATGCGTACATCACATAGAATGTAAGTCTTTTGTATTTTCGAGAAAGATCGAACATAAAATCGGATGATCATAAACAATCACTGTCAAAGCGTACTCTCTCCATACGTATAAAGCTATAACACAGTTCTCAGAAAATTGAAATTGGTACTAAAATTGGAACGAAATTGAGCGTTTATGGAGCTACCGAAAAATTGACTACGAACTTTGAGTCGTAGAAATGAATGAATACCTCTTAATAGAATGAAATAGAATCTAAAAAGAATGACGAGAAACGAAATTGAAGGCTTAGAGAATTAAAATGAACCTTGAGAGTAGAGAAGCTAGTGACCGAATTTGAATGCGTTTTAATCAATTCGAACAATTATGTCGAATGCAAATTTGATGAAATCGCGCGAGAAAACCTACAGTATATTATAATCGATATACATAAGCAGGGGCCACGGAGCGTTCCTCAGGATGGAAGTTCAAGGTTAATGGTCCCCCCCCCCCTTCCCCGCTAGGAATCTAAGGAATAAACCTTTGGAAATTCATGGGTGTTGTTATTATTTTCCCGATTTTCCCCGATTTTTTATTCCTTGCATTTCTGTTTTTGCAGTGTTAAAAAAGCATAAAAAGTGTGTGTGGGGGTTCCCGGTTCAGCGGTTCTTGATATAAAACATCGCGCACAGCCATTGCAACTACGATCGGGTACGCTGTGAGACTGCATGCTTCCTTCGAATCTTTTCGGATAATATTTTGCATTTTGTCGTTTATACCCAACTGTAATCAAAGCGCTGTTACACACCTTACTTTCCAAGTATGCACATGCCTCCATGTTAAGTCGGTGCCAGGTAAAAATGGCAGGGGTAAAAATGGCAGACGTAAAAATGGCAGAGGTAAAAATGGCAGAGGTAAAAATGGCAGAGGTAAAAATGGCAGAGGTAAAAATGGCAGGGGTAAAAATGGCAGAGGTAAAAATGGCAGAGGTAAAAATGGCAGAGGTAAGAATGGCAGGGGTAAAAATGGCAGGGGTAAAAATGGCAGGGGTAAAAATGGCAGAGGTAAACATGGCAGAGGTAAAAATGGCAGAGGTAAAAATGGCAGAGGTAATAATGTCAGAGGTAAAAATGGCAGAGGTAAAAATGGCAGAGGTAATAATGGCAGAGGTAATAATGTCAGAGGTAAAAATGTCAGAGGTAGAAGTGTCAGAGGTAAGAATGTCAGAGGTAAAACTGGCAGAGGTAAAAATGTCAGAGGTAAAAATGTCAGAGGTAAAAATGTCAGAGGTAAACTGTCAGAATTAGTGAGAGTGATTTCGTCAGAGATAAACGTAGGAAGAGGTTTTGATTGATAACCTAGCCAGAGCGAACTGTATCGAATTATCAAATTCCAACTGCAGGTTTGAAGAATATTTATTGAATTATGTTTTAAAAAGATTAGAGTACTCTCATTATTCTGAGTTTGGTTCAAGTGCAGTGGCGTAATCTGTCCGTTCAGAGGAATAATAAACCACCTAAGAGCCTAGTAGGCCTATGGGAAATTTCTATTATTATTATTATTATTATTATTATTATTGTTATTATTATTATTATTATTACTATTGCTATTATTATTATTATTATTATTATTATCTTTATTACTATAATCTATCATTATAAGGGGGTTCCAACAATGCTGCAAAACCTTTCAACAGTATAATCCTATGTTGTTTCGCAAAATGAAGTTATCACACACACACACACACACACACACACTCACGAACCCACTTTTGGTATAAACATATACTTCTATACGCAGATATACATACTCTCACATACACACTCTTACACAAACGAATTCCGCTCACGTCCAGGCTAGTATATTGTCATTATTTTTCATTTTTTGAACTGTTTAGTGTAAAGAAGTAAAGGAGACATCAGTAGTCGAAGCAAACCGCTAATTTTTCACCTGTTCTATGTTATTTTCTCACATTCAGGTTTCGTAGGAGGGTATTTATTTCACAAGGCCTGATCACGACATAATGTAGAAATAAAAATACAAAACGCAAAAAACAAACTACAGCAGATGTATCGGCAGATATAAGTAAGCTCTTGCAAAATATTTTATTACATTGTTCAAGTATCACATGGCGCAAAAACAAATATCTCGAAGTTTAATGAACACTTTGTGGTCACTTAACAAACTTATGCTTATTAAAACTGGAGACGAACTTTAGCAATAAACTGTTCAAGTGAGAGTAAAAACCGATAGTTTGTCATGGGATTTTTTCAATCATTGTCGAACGAATCCGCAGGCGAAAAAAAAAATGTAAATGTTTGATGCCTTTCAAACTTAGCTGTTGCTCCCGAAGTCAGATTCCATTATGTTTAAAGGACAAGTTCACCTTCATAAACATAAGGATTGAGAGAATGTAGCAATATTAGTAGTCATCATTGAAAGTTTGAGGAAAATCAGACAATCCATTCAAAAGTTATGAATTTTTGAAGTTTTTGTGCAGTAACCGCTGGATGGGAAGATTACTGCAGTGTATGAATAACTTAGATGTCACATGCGTACAACAATATAAGGAAAATATAAAGAGAATTTCACAAAATGCCATCTTTTGAAAAAAGTACACATTTCCCTGACTCGTTACCGACAAATGTTATGGGTAATATTATTCCCCCTGCCTTTAGAAAGAGGCAAGTCAAGAGCTCTTTTATTATGCGAAAAAAGTGAAAATATGTTGAATTTTCTTTTACATTTTCTTTATACTGTTGTATTAATACGCATATGACTCACAAGCTGTAGTAGTCTCCTCATACAGCGGTTCCAACACAAAAATTTTAAAAATTCATAACTTTTGCATCGATTGTCCAATTTTCCTCAAACTTTCACTGATGTGTTCTACTACTATTGTTGCATTCTCTCAATCCTTATGTTTATGAAGGTGAACTTGTCCTTTAACGTAGTAAATCTATCAACATGGTGTGTTGCTAAAGATTGGTAGATTCAGCCCCCGAAAATGACGTTGTTCTCTCGTTATACAACAACAGCAAGAAAATCCAATCCAATCCCATCCAGGTAGAATGAAATAACCGCCTCGATGACTACCATATGATCGCGATTTAATTTACACAGGGATCGCTGAAGCTCTGCAAGACTCTTTTCGTCATTTTCATGAGGCCTGTAGTACGCAGCTATATGAAGAGTCTTAGATCCCGCCATATCTAATTTACACGAGATAATTTCACAATCCCTTTTTTTTTTATGTTCTATGGAAGAACATGATCAATGGTGGAAATGAGCTGCATGCTTGACGGAGGTCTGCGCTCTTAGAGTGCTTTTCTAGTTTGTTAGTTACCTCCGCCAAGGGAGGAGGTTATGTTTTCGTTACCGTTGGTTTGTTCGTTCGTTAGTTAGTTTGTCCGTGTGCAAAATAAGTCAAAAAGTAGTTAACGGTTTGAGATGAAACTTGCAGGAAAGGTTGGGAATGCACAAGTAACAAACGATTAAATTTTTGTGGTGATCCAAGAATTTCAAACCTTTACGCGTGTTTTTTTCGCGCATGTATACCTTTTTTCCGTTTTAATATTTATAATAACGTATACATCGTTTACGTCACGGTTTATGCACTCTCATCTCATAGCCCCAAGAAAATGTTTCGGATAAACCAGTAAGAGGTCAGGTGAAGCGATATGCATTCTACCTGTTTAAAGGGATAGTACAGTATTGGTTGAGATGAGAATTGGGCCTTTAACTTTTTGTGAGATACCAAGAAAACATTTATGATAGAGTACACAACATACCATTTTAAGAGGAATTCAAAGTTTATTTGATGAAAATCGGTTTTGGAATGACAGAAACATCCAAAAACAAAGTAAAACAAAGCGATCGTAATAAAGTGTGGGTTTTTTGGATATCTCAGCCATTTCAAAACCAATTTTCATCAAATAAACGTTGAATTCCTCATGAAGTTACATACTCTTTCATATTTCATTAGAGTTTTTTCATTATCTCACCGAAAAATGTTAGAAACCTGAAAGTAGGTCTCAACCAAAACTGTACAGTCCCTTTAAGTGAGGAAAACGAGGGGAATATTTTGTACATGTACGTAAGCCCTATTGGTCGTGAAGGAATGCAGTTTTCATTCTGGACAATTTTTGTACATGCTCCATTTGCAATAGTTTAGAGACGTTGGAGGCTGGGTGGGAGGTTTGGTCCTTTCAATTAAAACGCAGAGGGTATCCGTGAGAAAAAAAAAATGCTGGAAAGTAAAATGGGGAAGACCGGGAAAAAATGGGCCATTTTTACCCCTGCCATTTTTACCTCTGCCATTTTTACCTCTGCCATTTTTACCTCTGCCATTTTTACCTCTGCCATTTTTACCCCTGCCATTTTTACCTCTGCCATTTTTACCTCTGCCATTTTTACCCCTGCCATTTTTGCCTCTGCCATTTTTACCTCTGCCATTTTTACCCCTGCCATTTTTACCTCTGCCATTTTTACCCCTGCCATTTTTACCTCTGCCATTTTTACTCCTGCCATTTTTACCTCTGCCATTTTTACCTCTGCCATTTTTACCCCTGCCATTTTTACCTCTGCCATTTTTACCTCTGCCATTTTTACCCCTGCCATTTTTACCTCTGCCATTTTTACTCCTGCCATTTTTACCTCTGCCATTTTTACACCGAACCGTTAAGTCAAAATCCAGGAGCTTTGTCTGCAGGCGTATATTATATTCATCTTTTATTTTGCCTTAATGACTGTTTGTAATTACATAGTTCCTATTCATTGTTATATGTAATATTGATATGACCTTAAGTTATTCGATTATTGCAAAGTTATAATTACATGATCTGACGACTTTGCTTTGTACAGAACCAATGTACATGTAAATATTCATTATGTATTATGCACCGTATGTGTGTGTGTGTGTGTTTGTGTACATTTACATCCATTCCAACTTGTATACTAGTACAGCACGACTCGCAACATTCATAGCATGTTGCCACCATTCTGTCTATTAATCATGCATAGAAAAATTCGGCCTTATTCTGCATAGGTATTACTGTACATATTGTGTATATAGGCCTATATACACTCAACAAAAAAAAGTAAGTTCCCCCTAGCATTTTTGGATATATCTCAAAAGGTATTTTACCGATTTTCATAATTCAAACGGAAATTGATGAGGAATTTTATTACTCATAACATGAGTGGCAAATCATTGCCACCAGATATCATTATTGGTGTGAAAATATGCATTTTATGTCAAAATGCATGGAAAAAAAGTTGCACTTTAGTGATTTGCAATGACTTTTACACAAATAATCAAACAATCACTCATGATTCTGAACATTTAAGCATGGTTTATTGCATATTTCTCTATCTCTTTCTTTTCGTGAGCATACAGTGAAATATTTGATAATGAATATGTCCACAATCCGCTTCAATGACCAGCCGGCATCTCTTCCTCATACTGTTAACTAAAGTTTGTACTTGGCGCTGCTCAATGTTGGCCCATGCTCTGTACAAGATGCGCTGAAATTCTTGCAGTGAAGCGCATCTTTCACCTTCTTGCTCGCTTTCCGCTTAATGATATCCCAAAGATTCTCTACTGGATTACAGTCAGGGGATGTTGCATGCCATTCCATACGTTCGATGCTATTTCCTTCAACAACTGATCTACAACTTGAGCGCATAATGCAAAATGGCCATAGGCACATTAATGTGATCAACCCAAATTGGAATTACAAATCACGTGGCTTCTACCAACATTTTCATACTAAAAAGGCCCATTGTTTAAAAAGTATGCATAACATCTGTTTAATAGGGAAGCACATTGTACCTAAAGAAATTCCTGAGAATTACACAATTTAAAAAGGTCATTTGCTAACTTGCATAGGAAATGAATACAATTTGCTTCATCATAGCCTGAAGTGCAACTTTTTTCCCCATGCATTTTGACATAAAATGCGGTTTTTTACACCAATAATGATATCTGGTGGCAATGATATGCCATTCATATTATGAGTAATGAAATTCCCTATCCGTTCCCGTTTGAATTATGAAAATCCGTAAAATACTTTTTGAGATACATCCAAAAATGTCAAGGGGAACTTACTTTTTTTTGCTGAGTGTATATATTAATATAGACTTGCAGCGTCTTACTATTTGCAGGATACTTCTTCCAGAAAAAAAACAAACAAACAAGACTGAAACAAAACCTTTCCAAAGATGATTATCGACAAAGAGCAATAAGATGTACTTGACACATGCTTGATAGCGCAAGGCATTTTGGTAGAGAACTTTTGAAGCCTTTAATATATGGTAAATTGTCAATCACCACCATAGCACTGCAGTTTGATTGCTTCTCTAAAATTTTCAGTCATGGTATTTCACCAGTCAAGTTAATGTAATAGGAACCACACTTTTTTTTAATAAAAATAATCATATGTGATAAAGTATATGTTTATCGACTCAGGGATATATATTACAGCTGTTCCTCTTTTGTCAAAAATAAATGTATGTCGAATAATTAATGTTAATGATACGTGCTCAAGAAATCAAATAAAAACTCTCGTTTGGATGAATTTATTGTTCTTAAGTGTGTCGTCTTCAATGTTCTTTGTCGTGATGTTTGCATGGTGTCTATTTTCAAGCTAAGTTACATAGATGGCCAGAATGTATGTCTACCTAAATCACAGTGTCTTCTATCTACATGACCATGCAATTATTATGATCATGCTATTCTTTTTTTCGTTCAATTTGTTGGCACCATAAGGCTAATCAATGCGATATACTCTTCGACATTTTCTGGGAGCTGATTAATTCATTAATTCAGGAGAAAACAAATACCAAAAATATTTTTATTTCTGATATGAATAAACTCCATGCTTATAATCTTTCGCAAATTAGTGCATAAATGATATCACAATATTTCCACGTGCAGTTTTTAAGCTGTGACCTATTATGGCACTTACTTAGGTATCACTGAAGTTAAGAATCTCCTTACCAGCAACATTATACAAATTGCTCTAAAATTGGAACATGCGCGGAATACTTCCGTCGCTATTTGCTTCCTTAGCACCTTTCCTCCTTATAGAAACATGTGAATCGCATACTTCCGTCGCGCTCAAAGCAATCCGTTGGTAGCTCAGAATCGACTTGAAATCCGTGAATTCCTTCCTCTCGTTAGAAATAAGAATGAAATGAAACTACAGTTTCGTGGTTCCTCTAAAAGGTTCGATAAAGGAAATATAATCAGATTGTTCCTAGTATCGAGTGGAAGTGGCAGTCTGAGTGGGCTCGGAGGATTAGGGGGAGGGGGTGGAAGGGGTAGCAAATTCATGCTAGGGCCCGACGGATAAATGTGTGTGTGTGTGTGTGTGTGTGTGTGTGTGTGTGTGTGTGTGTGTGTGTATGTGTGTGTTCAAAACGTGAGATCAAATTTTTACCAAACTTGGCAGGAATTTATCTTAGGGATTGGACATATAAAAATCAGTGTCTAAAATAGTCCGGGTGGTCCTGTAGTGGCTGTTAGTGATATAAACTCGATGCTATGACCATCCTCGGATCAAGTCATAGCAGGAAGTTCGGATAATTCCGAGATAATAGCAACAAGATATTTAGAGGGGGGGGGGAAGGTCTCACGCTCATCTGAATATCGCATGTTCACCGTCAATGTACTCTTATTCTTGCAGACTATTACCCAAGAAGAACAAACATACATACATTCATTAATTCATTCATTCATTCATTTTATTCAACACGGGAAGACCTATACAGCATAAGCTCTTTTTCAATGAGTCCGGGAGGCGGGAGTAAAACTCACAATTTACAATTGAATAGTACAAAGGATTAAAACAAATCACTAACAACACATCGAAACAGAATGTATACAACATGAATACACCTTCATTATATACATTTACATACACATAGTATACCTTAGAAATATATATATATGTATGTATATATATATATATATATATATATATATATATATATATATATATATAATCATGCATTTCATGCTTGCAAAAATATGAATTCTACAATTCATTTTCTAAGGAGTAATCTAAACGATTCAAGATTACTTATTTTTTGAAGGTATACTGGTAACTTGTTCTAAACTTTCACCCCTGTGTAGAATACTTCTATACATAAAATTTTGGTATAAATCAGGTAAGGAAAAAATCTCGGCACATTGATATGAAATCAATCTAAAAGTTATCTAGGAGCGCAAAAATTAAACATCTTTTACATCATAACGGCTTCTCTCTTCCGAAATCTCATCTCAATGCTATTACAATGTACAATTGAAAACTGGATGAGCGAGGCTCTACAGTCAAAACTATTCTTAGCGCACGATTTTGAAGTATTTGCACCTTTTGTAATAACGTCACACTTACATTGCGATACACTGTTACACAGTAATCGATATGGGATTGTATCGTATGTTTATATAATAACTCGTTGTTAAAAAATAAGTGACAACACAATCATTAGTAGTCTTCTCATCCAGTAGTGACTGTATAGAATCTGTAAAAATTCGTATCTTTTGAACGGATATGTAGGCATATTTTCCTAAAACTTTCACTGATGCATTCTACTAAAATTACAGCATTCACACATTTCACACCCACGTTATCAATGTGAACTTGTCCATTATAACATTACTCTGATATTTTGTGTATCTTTACACAAAATAATGCATTACAGTCTTGTGAACTGGGTAATTCCTACAATAATATACGATCATTAAAGGGTAAAGGGATTGTATGGTTTTGGTTGAGACCTAAATCCAGGTTTCTAATACTAGTATACTTTTGGTGAGAAAATGAGATGCGTCTTATGAAATATGAAAGAGCATGTACATTCCAAGAGGGATTCAACGTTTATTTGATGAAAGTTTGTTTTGAAATGGATGAGATATCCAAAACAGAGCAATTCTAATTAAAGGTGGGACTCACCTTTTATTAGGATCGCTTGTTTAACTTTATTTTTGGATATGTCAGCCTATCGAAATCGCATTGTCATCTAATAAACTTTGAATTCCTCTTTTTTCCTCTGTATTAATTCATATATAAGTGCTTTCTTATTATCTCACAAATATTCAAAAGCTCAATCCTCATCTCCACCAATACTAAACCGTACCTTTAAAATGACAGAGAGAGAGAGATGGCGAGAGAGCGTGTGTGTGGTGTTAGAGCGACAGTGTGTGTGTGTGTGAGTGTGTGTGTGTGTGTGTGTGTGTGTGTGAGGGAGAGAGGGACGAAAGGGGAGGGAATTTATCGGGAAGAAACCTTCATGAAGCTCGTTAACCCTATAAGGCTTTGCGTAATACTAATTGTCTCACCTGACACAAAATAATGTTACTTGGGCTCAGTTGAATTTTTCATCTTAAGAAACACTATGATTGTTTAAAAAAAAACAATACTTTCCATAATTCAATTAGCATAGCCTTTCAGAATTTAACATTGCCTAATTTTGAAAGTTCCTTTTTATATCATCTCAAACCTGAAATAGTTCCTTTAATCATGCTGAAGATCAAAACAAAACAATATGACATTGTTTTCGACGCAAATTAACTCCGTGATTACAGATTTCGAAAATTAGTGCAAAAATTTCCTTCCAATCTTGATGTTATCAAAGTATTTTCCCATGTAATTTTAAATAAGCCAAAAATTGAACCTACTAGAGCACTTATTTTCGAAAGAGATCAAGCGTAGGCACAAATCAATATATCAAAGCTCATTATTAACATACATCATGCAAATTACCCAAAATTACACACACACAAATGCACGGAATACTAATGGCTTCTCTCTCATGGCTGGTGGGGAGGGGGATGCAAAGTTATGGTGCGGCTAAGCTGATAAATTTGACATTTTTATCTTTTTCTTCAAAATACGCGATCACTTTTTCACCATATTTGGCAGGAATGTTCTTAGCTTAATCTTAGGAATAGTACATATACAAAATGTTTAAAATGACAGTCTGTAACGTTGGTTAGTGATCCTAACTCCATGCTGTGGATAGCCCTCAAAGTAAGCTCGTCGCGTCATGGTAGGAAGTGAGATTCCTCACGGAAATAATATCAACAAGAGACCCGGGAGTTTCGCGCTAATCTAAGTATCCGAAGTTCACCGTCAATGCACTTGTATTCTTGTAGACTATTTCCAAGGAACCCCCCCCCCCCCCAAAAAAAAAAAAAAAAAAACAACAACAACAACAACAACAACAACAAAAACAACAACAACAACAACCAAACGAACAAAAAAATAAATAAACAAATAAACAGACAGACAAACAAACAAACAAACTTTGGAAGCTTCGGGGTAACTCCAGGACGACTTGTTGTCATTAAGATTGTACGATTACTCTATTACACTGCCCATAATACCTGCCAAGTTTTTTTAGAAAATTTAAACATTAATGTTTGCAAAATGAATATCAAAATGTGAAAGCTGGTCTCCACTTTGATCCTTGCCACGAGGCCATTGGGGTGCCCCCCCCCCCCTGCTATGCATAAAAAAGAACTTGTGTTTGGTGTATTCGCTAAGTGTACATTATATTTACACAGAGTATTTGTAGTTTATAGACGACATTGAACTTTTTAATGATCCTCAAATTCGGGGGTCAAGCTTTACCGATATTTGAACTTGACCGGCATCATTGGGGTCTTTAGGTGATATACTATACAGCTGTGGTGTGAATTTTGTTGTCATGGCTCAAAGTGCTGGAAAGTTATCGAGAGTACACTACAATATTGTGCCTACAGTGCTTCACAGGCAAACTTCATCGACCTGTTTACTTCCCTATGTCGGACGGGGCTTTCAGCCACCAGTCACGAGATTGCTTCCTTTATACATGCATTCTTTGCGGCTGGCCTACAGCGCCCACTTTACTCTGAAAATGAATCGTAATACCTTAATGATAGAAACGAAAAGAAAGCTAGGAGACAGGAAAGAAAACAATAAAAATGGGCATAATTGGAAATGATAATCGTTTTTCAGTGCCTGTCTGCTTAACATCCCTTAGCGGAATTCGAGTAACACGCAAATAGATTAGGGAATGAATATTCACTGTGTGTAGAGGAAACTCTTACATCCTGATCTGTGTTGGTGTTCCTGTCCATGTCTTGAAAGACGTCAAAAAGGGGGTCCCGACTCCAAAACTGATATATATTGATATAGAGTAACTGCTTCAAGCATGCAATGTAAGCCCCTAATGTTTGTTGCCAAAGGTGACAATTTCCAGAGCTCTAGACTCAAATACAAAATGCTCCTTTGGCTGATTTAAATGTATGTTTGTGTCTCAAAGGTAGTAATAAACTGATAGTAAAATAACATTGAAATTAACAAAAGAAAAAATGAGTTACGGTATGGGTATACGATAGTTTTTAACGTCTTATTCCAGTTTTCCTGAAGAAGCAACCTGAGTGTGTTTTCCTAAGAGCTAGCTGACGACTTAAATTTTACTTCTGTCAGGGGTTCTCAATAGCAAAAATACATGAAGACGGCAAGTTTCAGTTCAGTAGTCATATTCAAAGCACATTCATCTCAACATTGCTTTGGCATCCAACATCATCTCTGTTTGTCACGATTTGGTGAATCGGCGTAACAAGTGTACCTTATTTCTTATCATGATCTTCTGCGCTTTATATGTCAAATAGTTAGTCGTCCCTATAGCTGTTTCGATTCATCTCCCCTTTTAAATACGATGTAAATTTCAAGTCAGTGGCGCCAGATTAAAACTAATGAATATCCCTTCGAAGCTACCTGAAAGGACTTTAAGCTGATAATTATTACCTCAAAAAATATAAACATATCAAAGTCTCTAAAATGAGATCGCCATAAGAAAAAAAGAAACATATCGCTCGACTTTATTCAAATAAGGCTATGTCAGAATACTCCGTGTAACATGTTTTTGATGTTGCTGTTATAAGGGTTGACTCAGAAAAGAACCCATTTCTTCATTATGTGAGTGGGTGTAGATTCAAAAGAAATAATATTTTAAAAGCAGCTAGAAAAAAAGCACACATAGCTAGTTATGCCATAGCCATGCTCTATACGAAAAGTGTTACCATGTCAACAATTTCAACAAAGATAAATCGGAAAATGCTTACATGTCCGTCAGACTGAAGTTCGAGTGAGTATGATTATCATACACAGTAATCCGGGAAGCATATTACGAAGAATTATTTCACTATACAGAGTATTCATGGATGTTTTTATTTTTTCCGGGGGGGGGGGGGGGGCGGGGCTGAGGGTACTTCCTCTTCCTCTTGTATTTGTCAGCAAAATTTGAAAGTAACCTCCAGGTTAAGCAATGTGGATTTGTGTTCTTTACCAAGAAGGTTACCAACAACAACAACAACAACCGGTGTAAAATCAGAAAAATAGTATTGTATATACCATGTATGTTCCAAGTAACCATATACACAATAATCAGGGAAGCACATGAACGCAGTTATCATTCCCTATACATTGTATCAGTCATTGTCAGTCAGCTCTATTTACATAGTTTGTGTGTGTGTGTGTGTGTGTGTGTGTGTGTGTGTGTTTTGCGTTTTTTCGGGGGGTATACTTTCTTCCCTTTTTGTATTTGTCAGGAAAGTTTGAAAGTAACCTTCAGGTTAAGCACTGTATAGATTTATTAAACCTGTTTTTCCTTTAAAACATGCGTCAAACCAAACTATCTACCTATACACAAGCTATCTAAATACCATGTAGGAACTATGATTTCTGAACAGAGAAAGTAAAGACTGTGTGTGTGTGTGTGTGTGTGTGTGTGTGTGAGCGTGCGTGTGTGTGTCTGTGTGTGATACTCATCCCGGAAATAATTATCGCTTCTTTAGCTTTCAGAGCCCTAGAACCGATACTGTCTTAAAGGAGTTTTCCGGACCAATTACAAGGTAGTCTATACATAGAAACAGTGATATGTTTTACATGGGCCCAGCAGTGAACATTTTGATCAATATCGGATAATTATGGCTGTTTACGAAATTGTGCAATTTAGGAAATTGAACAAAACAGTTCTTGAACAGTTTATATGAATATATAACTGAGTAAGTTGATGATGTCATCATCTTACAATATCAATTTCCATTGATTGTTAACACAAATTGACTATTTTTCTTTTGCTATAAAAGTGTAGAATATCTCAATGAGTTAAAAATCATTAACGATCAGTGAGTATATGTTAGGATTCGAAACTGGGGCAAAAATTGCATTTGAATAAGTTGTTAGGGGATGACATCAAGTCACTTATTCTCATATTCATGTTTACTTTTAAGAAATGTTTATCGAAAATGATGGATTCTTCATATTTTCATCCTCTTTAATTCGTATTCGATTTTGATCATTTCTCTTATGAGAGAAGTCATCCAACATTTTGACTACCTGATTATATTTTACTTTCATTTATGCGCTTCTTCCAAAGCAGTTCGGATACCATCCGCAGTGCGCATGATTATTCTTTTCCCTCCGAATGTGAGTTTTGTGCGAAGATTTGTTAATTTTCATCTGAGATTTCCATTTTCCAGTCCAAAAATGATCCGTTTCAAACCCAACTCATAGCTCACTCCTTCTCACTTTTTTTTCAATTCCTTGCTGTAAGGCGACCTTGTAAAGGGTTTTGTAGGGCTTTTAGCATTTTCAACATTTTCAACACTATTCAATGTCATCCATTTGGTCTTCTCAATTTCTTGTGCTTATAACATATTATAACATATATAAATGTAGAATAATTTAGGTAGATCTATATAGATTAACGCTTTTTTTTTGCATGGTATGTTTAGTGCACTCATATTCTTTGTTAAACGTGAAAATGAATGAATTGAATGAAGGATAGGTATGGCTATATCTCGCTTGTACAACACATTGTTTGTTTGTTTGTTGATTTGTTTCTTTGTTAGTTCGTTTATTTGTTTAATCACGGATAAAAACCTCGCACTGCAGACGTTCGGCTATTATAGCATTGAACCACTTTATTAATTTCAACGAAATTACGATTTTTGTATCATAATATAATGAGAGTAAATCATGACCAGAGCAGAGTCTGTTTATGTCATCTGCATAAAGAAATGCGTCAACGACATAATGATAAATAGGAGTGGTCCCTTGTGGGACACTACTGACAACTTCTATAAAATGAGACAAAATAGACATATTTTCTGTATATTCAAGGCGTTTAGACAAACAATTGCGAAACCAATCATTGGCGACTACACGTATTCAATAATAGTTTAATTTATAACAGGATAAACAATGGTTAATGGTGTTAAATGCCTAATATACCAGCTAGAATTGAGATTTCTTTTAAATGTATCAACAATGATTTATTCTATCTATTCATAGAGCTAAAGAACATGGATAGTTATTCCGGACTCCACACTGATGATCATTCAAAATAATATGATTCTCATTTAGAAAATCTTGTGCCTCGGTTTGAAAAACAAGAAAGTATCGAAATAGGTCCGTAGTTCGTTAGCTGACGTGCACCGTTTTTATATACTAGGTGTTTCAAAAAACATTTCCTACTTTTGATTCTTAATAATTCAAAAACTATATATCAGATAACTGTCAATAATAATTCAAAAACTATATATCAGATAAATATCAGATGACTGTCATTATGAGTGATAGCTGAATAGTGTTCAATTTTGTTGGACGTGGTTTAAATATGAAAGCATAAATCAGTTTCATGAAATCCGTGATTAATTTTACAGTTAGGTTCCAGATATTGCTCTATTTTCAACCCTCTGTACAAAATTTTCACTTCGCACAGGGGTCAATGGGTGTGTATGGGAGTGTGTGGTTAATACCCTGACAATGGTCCTGAACAGTGATCAGGGTTTGAATGGTTCTTTATTCATGAGAAAGTCCACCATCACAACTAGTCTTTATTCAACCTCTGGCAGTATGTGTGCAAAGTCAAACGCCTGCCGATGCCGTCGTTGAGTCGCGACAGTGCTCTCCCTACTTCTGAAAAACGAAATTACAATGAATACCGTCAGTTCTGTCGTAAACATGGTGACAGGAAGCAAAGAAAATCGATTAGAGTGTACTTTTGTTTATATGGAGCCTTAAATAAATCTACTGTGAAACAAATCATCTCAATGAAAAACGCTGCTGAACTCTTTACCAAAAATGGTCTCTTTTTATCGAAAAAGCGACAAATTTGTCAGATTATTAGTACAGACAGTTGTATTAAAATGAAGAACTTTAGATCACTTATGCTTATTAATATCCCAAATTTAGTGATATGTGAAGCAAAATTTGAAAATGATTGCCAGTTGGAATGAAATGTGGTGTTTGCAAGCACATGGAAACATGTGCTTACTTTTTCCATGTGCATGCATTTTACCCTTTACCGTGCATGACTTCAGACTAGCAGTGCCCAGGGCAATCCACATGAATTATTGATTAAGCATTCATGTGCCTGGGAACATGAGACTGACGCCAAGTCAACAGGTGGTTCAGGCATGTCCATTGTTCAGGGCCATTGTCGGCACACACTCACATACTCATCATTGGTTCCTGTACAAAGTTTAATTTTTGTACAGAGGGTTAAAATTTGACCAAAATCTGAAACCTTACTTCAAAATCAATCTTAGATTTAATGAAAACTGATTTATGCTTTCACATTCAAATCACCTCCAACAAAATTGTACACTATTCAGCTGTTACTCATATCAATGACAGTTTGGTCGGATGAATAGTTTTTGAACTATTTATGATAAAAGGTGGAAAATGTTTTTTGAAACATCTAGTAATAGTGTAAATTTCATGTTGTTTGGGAATACGCCAGTCGGCAATGACTGGTTGAAAATAATAACAAAGCAGTGTAGAAATGTAATTAATCACTAGTTCCATCACCTTTACTGATATACCTTATCAGCACCAGGTGCTGTGTGATTTTTAAGAAACTGAACAATGTCATATTATTTCTAATTACGCATGTAGGATAAAAAGTCATATTATTGCAAGAGGAACAAGATATGAAAGTTATGGGAAGTTTGGTGGCGTTGGGGGATATATCCCTATACTTCAAGTGGGAAGTTTCGCGAGAAGTATCGCCGGAAGTTTGCGAGCACACTCACTAGCATTACCATGATTACTTTGAGATCTTCAAGATAGCTATCTTAAACGTCGCGATCTTTTACCATGGGACTACGTCTACTGATCAAGTGGGAAATCAACTCCAGCAATTTAACATATTTACCGGCTTACAAGGTTAGACCAACCTCCTTGGTTAGACAATACACTTCCACCATAGCATAGACTGTGCTATATGTAAGTTACGTTTAGAAATAGAATAGACATTTTTCTTCCTTCTGAACCTGAATACAAAAAAAAAAAGATCCGAACACTGTCCAACAATCGACTTGATCATTGATAGAATCAACAGTTTAATGGAAGAATGCATTACGACTATATCCTGTCCGCTCCCATGCCTGCTCAATTAAGTGTTAACTGAATGTGCAGTTGTACACAGGGGAAATTTTTAGTTAGGGTTTTGTTTCCTCTAGTAAAACTAAGGAGTTATGATAACTCCTAATTGATAAAACGAACACTGGAGCCCAGCAATGAGTTATCAGACTCCAGTGTCTGATAACTCATTAAGCCCAACGAAGTCTTAGAGGTTTCACAGAGGCATTAATCTGTTCCCAGACGAGACGTTGACACTGATAATTGAGGTTCAGAACATCTTAGAGCATCATTCATTAATTCTTATGTACAGTTAAGACGTATTAAGATATTTTACTGCTTGTAATGGATCATTGATAGTGTCACGTTAATAGATAAAGGAATACGCTCTTATAGGTCCATTGCGGCGGATAAAATAGGACTATAATATATTTCGTCAAAATGCTTGATTTGCTTATTGATCTATTCTAAAATGTATATTGTAAATACATTATACACATACATTATTATGTGTATATGGAATATTCATTTATATGTCATGAAATATTATGGCTTAGAAGCTATAAGCTTGACAGGGACGTCCATCAGCACATATAACCCATATAAAATTATCTACATATCACTACCGATACCGCTTCAATTCAAAATAGAGTCGCCTTACATTTGTTCTTTATACTGAATGAACTATACTTAAAGGACGTGATGTGT